>NW_025901326.1:0-64467 GCF_022539505.1 Lolium rigidum
GTTGACAAGGCCGCTGCCCGCCGGTGGGTTTTGGCAGTCAACACAAGTATAGTGAGATTTAATTGAGCATTACGACCAAGTACATAGACCGCCATCCAACTGCATCTATGCCTAAAAAGTCCACCTTCAGGTTATCGTCCGAACCCCTTCCAGTATTAAGTTGCTAAGCAACAGACAATTGCATTAAGTATGGTGCGTAATGTAATCAACAACTACATCCTCGAACATAGCGCCAATGTTTTATCCCTAGTGGCAACAAGCACAACACAACCTTAGAACTTTCGTCACATCGTCCCGGTGTCAATGCGGGCATGAACCCACTATCGAGCATAAATACTCCCTCTTGGAGTTAAGAGCAAAAACTTGGCCAGAGCCTCTACTAGTAACGGAGAGCATGCAAGATCATAAACAACACATATGTAATAACTTGATAATTAACATAACATGGTATTCTCTATCCATCGGATCCCAAGAAACACAACATAGAGTATTACAGATAGATGATCTTGATCATGTTAGGCAGCTCACAAGATCCAACAATGAAGCACAATGAGGAGAAGACAACCATCTAGCTACTGCTATGGACCCATAGTCCAGGGGTGAACTACTCACTCATCACTCCGGAGGCGACCATGGCGGTGTAGAGTCCTCCCGGAGATGAATCCCCTCTCCGGCAGGGTGCCGGAGGAGATCTCCAGAATCCCCGAGATGGGATCGGCGGCGGCGGCGTCTCGCAAGGTTTTCCGTATCGTGGTTTTTCGCATCGGGGGTTTTGCGACGGAGGCTTTAAGTAGGCGGAAGGGCGGAGTCGGGGGCCGACGAGGGCCCACACCACGCGGCGGCGCGGCCCCCTTGGCCGCGCCGCCATGTGGTTTGGCCACCTCGTGGCCCCACTTCGTATGCTCTTCGGTCTTCTAGAAGGTTCGTGGCGAAATAGGCCCCCGGGTCTTTGTTTCGTCCAATTCCGAGAATATTTCGTTACTAGGATTTCGAAACCAAAAACAGCAGTAAAACAGACAATCGGCACTTCGGCATCTTGTTAATAGGTTAGTTCCAGAAAATGCACGAATATGACATAAAGTGTGCATAAAACATGTAGGTATCATCAATAATATGGCATAGAACATAAGAACTTATCGATACGTCGGAGACGTATCAGGCCCCACCTGTCAGGGTGGCCCAACGGGTTAGGTCGCACCCGAGCCACCCTTTGGGCTCGGTCGGCCCATTCGTCCTCTCCCCTCTCCTCGCGCAGAAACCCTAACCTCTCTCTTGCTCTCGCGACACCGTGGTTGCCTCACCGTCACCGAATTATTCCGGCCGCCACCGGCCGTCCCCGCCGGCGAGATCGGACGCAATCGAACGGCCGCACAACGGCGCACCGATCGGTCCGCGCCGATTTGTGTTTCCTCGCCGCCACCGTTCTTCCCCAACACCTCTGCGACATGGCCGAGGGTTTCCGCGGCCACCTCGTCGCTGCCGTCGATCCTGGCGTCGCGGCGTGGCCGTGTGCCCCGCCGTGGTTGCGCTGGAGCCCTCGCGCTCGGCGACCGCCCGGCTTGGCCGCGGCTTGGTGCCGCCGTGGCCGGTCCGTGCCGCCGTGCCGCCATGGCACGCCGTGGTGCTGCCGCTCCGGTATGTGCGCCGCCTACACTTCTTCTACCCGATCTCCTTCTTCTCCTCCTCTTCTTCGTCTAGCTTGGTCACCGGCTTGCCGTGCCTCATAGTGGTGCGGCCATGCCGTGATGCCGCCGCTCGTTCGCTCGTGTTGCCGTATCGCTCGTGCCGCTTGTGTTGATGTGCTCGTTGTGCCGCTCATGCTGTTCAAGCCGATGCCTCTACCGGCCTTGGCCATTGTTGCCCCGGCCATTCCAAGTGCTTACTATTCTTGCTAGGTTCTTCCCCGTGCCTCTGTCTTGTTTCTATGCTTGCCTCGACGCTTATGTGTGATCATGTATGCTTTAATGGCTTAATCGTGAATTGCTATTATTGCAAATTTGCAAGTGCCGTGTTGTTGTGGCTGGTTCTGGTGCTCTAACTCATGAACCCGCTCATCCGAGCATTACAGCTTGGTTTGATGGTATGATTCAGTTG
Organism: Lolium rigidum; assembly: GCF_022539505.1. Classification (NCBI taxonomy): domain Eukaryota; kingdom Viridiplantae; phylum Streptophyta; class Magnoliopsida; order Poales; family Poaceae; genus Lolium; species Lolium rigidum. The sequence continues at coordinate 2,095 of NW_025901326.1, forward strand.
ATGAGCATGAAGTATTTTACTTGTTTGTCATGGTCCAGATGGTACCTCATGTATTTGATGTGCTTCCGGATACAATTGTAAATGATTTATGTAATTGTCTGTGATATAACTGTTGCTTAACTGTGGCTATTTCATTTATATGATTCATGGATTGCTGCCAGGCTTGCCCCTGTCAAGCTTTTGTATGATAAGGCAAACCCTGATGATCATATAATCATCAGTGCTTGATGATTTTCTCCTGTCCTATGGCTTGTGTTTCACTGATGCTTTTACTTGACCTGTGTGGCACTCAAGCATGTGCTGGTGCATGCTCTTGCTTACCCCTGAAGACTGCTCGTGGCTTGCAGATGATCTTCTAGATCATTAGCAAGTGTATGTATTATCGGTTGCTTGTGTATTTCAATTATCTCGACTAGTTTGGCTTAATCACATGGATAATTGATGTGAACTCGCTCTCAGCTTATGATCATTTCATTGAGTTTGGTAGGGTTAGATGGATGCCAACACTTGGTTGTGTACCCTAGCCCTCCTTTTGAACCCTACCGGGTGATGATATCTCGTGCATGGTTTCTTTGTTGGAATTGGTTAAGTGGTTGAGGTGATCCCGGCGGCATTCATGTGCTCGCCCGGGATGGCTCCCCTATTTGGTGGCTTTCCGTGATGGATAGATGCTCACCGGCTAGTCACTTAGTGAATTTCCAGTAGCCTTGATGTTGATAATTAGGATAGGCACATGTTGCCTCGTCAATCCGATGGTTTAGCTAGGTCAATAGGTGCTTCGTGATTCCGAATGGTCGCAAGGAGTAAATCCATGCCTGGATTTCTCCGGTTTTGACACTCGTGTTGTCACAACCAGGTGTTCCCCGGTTTATTTTCCTTTTAGCCTTGGTTGTACTTGTTGGCACCAATTGGTTTAGTAACCAAATGATGATACACCCAGGGTTTTCTACCCTTCTGTGCTCCTGTGATGCAAGCATGCTTAAGTATGAGCAAGATATGATCTTGCTCAGGCTCTTGTGTGGTATACCTCACTCCAGCTCCTAGAATTAAGTGTTGGTGTAGAGGATTGCTTCTGTGATGCTTGGTTTGCTTGCCCTGCTCCTCCTTGCAAGCTTGTGGTGCTTTACTCCATCTGGTACTTGCTCACAGCACACAGTTCTTGGTGAAACTGTCCCTGGATGGTTTCTGGTGGCTTGTTGTTCTTCCTGTTCTAAGTGTTTTTGCTGTTCTTGGTGAACTTACCACTGCTGCTTGTCGATGGCTGAACAAGTGACTAGGGTTTTGGCTGTGAAAAGTATTTATATGGCCAGCCATAGCATCTCCGGTCGACTGCCTCCACCTTCCCCTTTGGGTGACTCACCGTGTGTGTGTGTGCGCATGCACACAGCCCGTGAGCGAGCTGTGTGTGTGTGTGTAGACAAGTGCCGTGCACTTGGACCCGGAACTTGACCGTGGCATGGATCAGCTCGGCAGAACTTGATCATATCTCGCTCCATTCCATTTTATTTTTAACTCGCCAAGTGGCAATGCCACTTGGCATAATGTGCTCTTTGTTGTGTGTGTGTGCAGGGATCAACCTGATGCTCCAAGGATCATGGAGATCATCAAGTTCAAGGCTAAATGAAGATTAACTTATAGTGTTAGGATAGATCATTGAATTGTAATTTCCTTTTCTTTTCTTTTTCTAATTATTCTATTCTTGTAATTTGTTGTAATTCCATAATTCAAATCTGAATATTGTAAAGACAATGTATTATGTGTGTGATGATCAATAAAGCCCAAGTTTTCCTTATTGAGCTTAGTGTAATAGTTGTATTACTTATATTATTGCTTAATGATAATTCTTTGATAAATTATCTCAATTTGAATTATTTGATAATCATTTGATGTTTGAATTTGAAATTCAAATTCAAATTTGGTTTGAATTCATTCAAACACTTAACTTGTAGTTCAATCATGCAACTTAAGATTTTAATGCAATAACACTTCTCTCTTCTCAAAACCCTAACTTAGATAAGTAAGAACAAGTTTATCGCACTCTCGAAACCCTAACCCTGTAAGGTGTTGAGAGAGAAACCTGTCCCCCTTCAATGCAGTTTTGTTTTAAAAGCGCGAAATTTCCCCGTAAATTACAATGCAATGCACATCCCTTTTCTAAAATCTACCCCTCGATCGTCTCTAAACCTGGGACATTACAACAACAGGTGAACTTGTTTCTAAACGATACTTTGTTTGATGAGAACTTTATACTGCCTAAGTCCTATTACTTATGTATCATCAGGTATCAAGAGGAGACGAGCATCGCACGAGGAGAGGAGCAGCTGGACATGAAGACGGACGTCAAGATGAACGTGAAGTCGGACATGGAGCCGGACATGAAGATATCTCATGGACGCGCGAGGGAGGAGCGGGAGGAATGCGCGAGAGGAGAAGACGACGTCCAGGCCGGTCCAAGACCCGGTCCGATCGGACCCCGACCGGCCAGCCCGGTCACAAAGCCCGGCTGACCGGTCGCCAACCGGCCGCCAACCGGATATGAAGCATCGTACCGGGCAACAACCGGAAAGTTGCGAAGTTTCCAGCTTGCCGCCCGGTTGGACCGGACCACGGACCGGCCCGCCCGGTCCACAGCCCGGTTGACCGGATTCCGGACCGGACCGGTCCGAGTCCGTCTCGACCGGATCTATTCCGGGTCGGTTATTCTTGTATCTTTTCGACCAGAACTTGTCCCGGACACCTATATAAGTGCCCAGGACGCCCCCTAGCTGCTTTAGACCACGTTTAAGATAAACCCTAGTTCTTAGTTGTTTGCTCTAGCAAAACTATTGAATCCCTACACCATATTGCTTGATATTGTGTAGATCCTAAAAAGTCTTGTGTGATCTCGCTGTTCCATTGGGAATTAGACGGTTGCAACTTACCGCTTCGTGGTCGGCGGCTACGTGCGCAAGTGTGTGGAGTTGCGAATATCTTGCAGGGTTGAGAGCTGTTGCATTGGCGACAGGGACCAATCGAGAGATCTCGTTGCGTCATACAAGTTATCATCCACTTCATCGTCGTGTTTCTCCGCTGCCATCACCCCATGATCATCATCACCACCGTTGCTTACTGAGAAGATTGGGCCACCCCTTATCAGGAACCGGATGTTTTCGCTCATTTTCAATAATCATATTGTGTAAGGACACACAACAGTTCATCACCTCCCACATCTGATCTTTGGACCAAGTCATAGCGGGGAATCGGACGACAGCAAATCTCTGCTGGAGGACACCAAATGCACGCTCGACGTCTTTTCGGCAGTGGGTGATCTCAAGTAAAAGTCCCTGAACACTGCTATGATGGCCCTGCAGAACCGGTAGAAACAATCAAGGGCGGTGGACTCCGCCATCCGAAGATAGTCATCTGCACCATCACCGGGAGCTCCATATGCCAGCACCCTCATAGCCATTGTGCACTTCTGCAGTGACGAAAATCTAACCAAGCCAGTGCAATCCGCCTTGCATCTGAAGTAGGGGTCAAAGTCTCGGATGGCATACACAATTTGCAGAAATAGCTTTCGCTCATCCCGAAACGACGCCCGAAATCAGTCTCACCGTGCAATGGATTGTCGGCGAAGTAGTCGGCGTACAACATGCAGTAGCCCTCCATTCGCTGTCTCGGCTTGCACTTCCGGCGACCCGGTGCCGACCCACCACGTCGACCCGCTTGCCACCCCGGCGTACATGCTTGATAAGCAACCGAGGATCATCATGTGCTCCTCGTCTTGGGCGGCGGCTGCCATCTCTTCTCGCATAAGCTCGACGAACATCTGCTCCTCCTCTTCGTCCGAGTCCATGGCCGGCGAGGCAAATGGACGAACACCTGACGGGCATGGTCGAGGCTAGCCGAGCCGCGAACGACGAGGAGTAGGCCGTTGTCGAAAAACAGGCAGACGGAGGAGCAGGCAGATAGGCCGTCGTCGAAAGACGGCGGAATATAGGCAGGTGGGGAAGGAGGGACGGCGGAATCTGGGTAACAAGCCGGCGGGGTGGTGCCAGCGGCGAGAGAGATACGAGGGGTGGGGGGATTTTGAGCGAGGTGGTGGTGGGGTTCGTGTGTCGAGTCGCCGACAGATCAGGCCCTTCCCCGCTTTTCACTCGTCCGGACTCCCCGATAGGGGGACGGGGGACGGGGGATGGCGTGGGCTCGCCGGATGGATGAACGGCTAAATCCGGACGAAAACGAGGAACCGGGGAAACGACTGGGCCGAATTTCGCCGTCCGGATGAAAAAAAGTCGCTCGAGGGCCTCATCGAGGAGACGAGTGGAGATGCTCTTATGTCCATGCGAGCAGGATGTTCGCATGAAGCGGGAGCTCCTATAGAGCGCTCGCCGCGTCCACTACAAACCCAACGCGCTAGCCCAGCGCGCTAGCCCAGATGTGCCAGCCTAGGTAACTCTAGGTTGGTTCTTGCAGTTTATCTTGTTCGCTTTTTGTTGTTGTCGGATCAGGTAATGTTTTTTCTGTTAGTTTTTATAATTTCGGTGAAATTAGAAACCGCAAATATTTTTAGATCTAAAAAAGGGTCACACATATATTTTTAAAATGATTAACAAAATAAAAATGTTCATGAATTTGAAAAATGTCTGCAAATTTTAAATGCTAGCAAACCGTAATGTCCACGAACTTTTAAAACACTCCAAGAGTTCGAAAATCTTCATGAATTCGGAAAAAAAATCATAAATATAAAAAATGTTCATGAATTTGAAAAATGTCTATGAATTTAAAAAAATCGTGATTTTTAAAATGTCCATGAATTTTAGAAATATACATGGGTTCAAAAATGTCCATTCGTTCAAAACTATTCATAAATTTGAAAGCTTCCACAAAATTGAAAAAATTCTCATGATTTTTTGAAAAAATACGAATAAAAGAAAACAAAAAATCATTCAAGGAAAAAAGAAAAAAAGTGAACTATAAAAGGCCGATCGAAATCTTCTAGAACCTTTCCAAAACCGGTGAAGGAGAGTCTGCGTGGGCTGGCCCACTTGCGGCGAAGGAGTGTGCGTGTCAAATGGGAGTTCGGGGGGATCCTATTCCCCGCCTTAAGCGGGAGCGAGCAGCCGCCCTGCCTGAAGGGATTTCATCATGGGCCGCTCCAAACGCGGCCCAACAAAAGGTACTATTTTTCTTTTTTTATGTTTTAATTCAAAAAAAATAAACTCACAAATGTTCAAATTTTCAAAATGTTTGAAAATAAAAAATACTGATATCTTGGCAGCATTCCGAGTAACTCCTCAGGTTGGGGTTCCATTCAAATTTTTAAAATTTCAAAACTGTAATTTTTCAAAATCAAAAAAGTTAAAACTGACAACATGCTAAAAGTTGAAATTTGTTCAAAATTAAAAAATGTAAAGAAAAAACTACCGGTGAATAGCAAGAAAACAAGCAGAAAATCGAGAAACCCAGAAAAATCGAAAAACGGCAAAACGAAACAAACCGTGTAACTACAAAAACCTAGAAAACAACCGACCTCGGTAAATGGGGCCGACCCTGTGCTCGCTGGCTACACGCGGCCCCGATGACCAGTGTCGCATTGGGAAGTGAATAGGGTTTACTGGAATTCGGGCATGCTAACCTATTGTCAAAGTACACCATTAAAGTTACATGGGCCTATTTAAAATGAGAAAGTGGAGTATGGTCTCAATTGATCCCAAAGGCTAGTTCTGAAGATTTGTTTGATCCTCAAGGGAGAGCAAGGAAAGGGAGTCCCTATACAAGGCTTTAAGCGGCAACTCTGTTCGCGTCCGCTTAAAGAATCAGGTGTCCCAACCTAAGTTGGGCTGGGCACATGTTTGTATGTGTACCATATACAGCCCCTGTCACCCATCTATAGCTTCTCTCCTTTTCTTCTTTGGTTTAGATTTTAGAAATGTTGAAATTATACGCAAAAAAAATGTTGAAATTTGAAAATGTTTAAATATAATAAATTTTCAAATTCTAAAAAGTTCATTATGGAAATTGTTCGACCTTGAAAATATTCAGATTAAAAATTATTCAAAAAAATATCTCTACTACTTAAAAAGAATGAACGTGTTCCCCCTTCTCCCCCTACTTTCGTCGTCCTTTTGGTCGTCCTTACCTTCCCAGAATATCAAGGAAATTACAAGGAAATCACAAGGAAATCAAATCAATCAAAGCATTTTGGTCGTCCATACCTTCCCAGAATATCAACTCGCGCATTTAATCAGCCTGGCCGCTTTAGGAATCATCAGCCTAGGAATCACGCTATGTTAATCTAACAAATTACCTTCCTCAGGTATGTAATCTCCACAGTAATAGAATATCACCTTCCCACAAATTACATAATAAACCCCTAAATTTCAGTGAACAGATAATTTAAATCAACTCGCCCCAATACTTCTCTGCAGGCCAAAATTAACTCGACCCATACATTACGCTATGGTAATTAAAACATTTCCCATAATCACCCCATAATTGCGAGAAGGAATCGGTCATATAAAGGGTACACTCGAACCATGGCTCGGGCTAGAGATCTCGTGTATCCGGAGTTCAACTCTGTCCCTCCCGAATTTCATTGTGTCACAAGGCGGATCATCAGAGAAGTTCAGGGAGTTCAGGTATGTAACACCCTCTCCCCCTCTCGAATCAGGCATGCTTTTTCTGAAATACTTTTGAAGAATTAGAGAATACAATAAAAATTAAACTGCCTTAGCATTACCACGAGTACCAGAGATACATAGATTTTGCATTGGTAAAAACATTAGCAGAGCAATGTGTCCTTGGTAAAATATTCTGAGAGATTAAAATTACTTATGATGGTGACATGTGAGAAAGATCTTCCATTATGTACAACTGCAGCTATAACACTTTCATACATAGTTTATGTGCGTTGTACTGAAGATGAACCAATTGTGCAGGTATTAAATTTAACTTGGCAGAACTAAGCAAACATATGTTATTATATGTAGTGCATATTTGCTTAGTTAGAGAGGAAGTACTGTAGAGTGAGTTAGAATGTTAAAACGGAACAATGATCGATATGTTGGCTGCAGATTAACTAGGGCCAAACTGATCTGGATTCTGTTTCTATTCTCTTCCATGTTGACATCGGCCTTATAACTATTTCAATTTATTCTTATCGTCATGTATGTTTGCAATACAACCTTTTGTACTATCTGTTGAATCTGGGTACCGAGTTCATTATTTTCAATACAAGCTTTTGTACTCATCAGTCACGAGGACATATTAGAATGAATACTTTTGATTTTATTGTCTGAATTTTATTTCCACTAGATAAGCCATTCAGATATGAGATAATGGTACTATATTCACGTTATCTTTAATTATCTGCCTAAGATAAAACACACCAAAAATGATCATATTACAACTGTTGTAAACTATTTGTTACCACAAATCAACCTGTGCACGAAGAGAATAATGAAAAAAAGTACATCCTACTACTGTGATTGTATATATAAGTACAAACTAAGGCTCAAGGGACATACCATTGCTATCATCCACTTTTAAATTCAACATCTTAAAAGTAGTCATTTGAGTTGCAGTCAAACTGGACTATAATGCCTTTTTTTTTAGAGGAACTGGATGATTGCGCGTAATTAACACGTCCGTTGGGAACCCCAAGAGGAAGGTATGATGCGCACAGCAGCAAGTTTTCCCTTAGAAAGAAACCAAGGTTTATCGAACCAGGAGGAGCCAAGAAGCACGTTGAAGGTTGATGGCGGAGGAGTGTAGTGCGGCGCAACACCAGGGATTCCGGCGCCAACGTGGAACCTGCACAACACAATCACAGAACTTTGCCCGAACGTAATAGTGAGGTTGTCAATCTCACCGGCTTGTTGTAAACAAAGGATTAGATGTATAGTGTGGATGACGATGTTTGTTTGCGAAGAACAGTAAAGAACAATTGCAGCAGATTGTATTTCAGATGTAAAGAATAGGACCGGAGTCCACAGATCACTAGCGGTGTCTCTCCCATAAGATAGCAGATGTTGGGTGAACAAATTACGAGTTGGGCAATTGACAAATAAAGAAGGCATAACAATGCACATACATATATCATGATGAGTACTATGAGATTTAATCGAGGCATTACGACAAAGTACATAGACCGCTATCCGAGCATGCATCTATGCCTAAAAAGTCCACCTTCGAGGTTATCATCCGAACCCCCTCCGGTATTAAGTTGTAAACAACGAGACAATTGCATTAAGTATGGTGCGTAATGTAATCAACACAAATATCCTTAGACAAAGCATCGATGTTTTATCCCTAGTAGCAACAGCACATCCACAACCTTAGAACTTTCTGTCATTCGTCCAAGATTTAATGGAGGCATGAACCCACTATCGAGCATAAATACTCCCTCTTGGAGTCACAAGTATCAACTTGGCCGGAGCCTCTACTAGCAACGGAGAGCATGCAAGAACATAAATAACATATATGATAGATTGATAATCAACTTGATATAGTATTCAATATTCATCGGATCCCAACAAACACAACATGAAGGATTACAAATAGATGATCTTGATCATGATAGGCAGCTCACAAGATCTAACATGATAGCACAATGAGGAGAAGACAACCATCTAGCTACTCGCTATGGACCCATAGTCCAGGGGTGAACTACTCACACATCGATCCGGAGGCGATCATGGCGATGAAGAGACCTCCGGGAGATGATTCCCCTCTCCGGCAGGGTGCCGGAGGCGATCTCCTGAATCCCCCGAGATGGGATTGGCGGCGGCGGCGTCTCAGTAAGGTTTTCCGTATCGTGGCTCTCGGTACTGGGGGTTTCGCGACGAAGACTATATGTAGGCGGAAGGGCAGCCTCGGAAGGGTCACGAGGGGCCCACACAACGAGGCCGCGCGGCCGGCACTCGGGCCGCGCCGCCCTAGTGTGGCGCCACCTCGTGGCCCCACTTCGTTTCCTCTCCGGTCTTCGGAAGCTTCGTGGAAAAATAGGCCCACGGGCGTTGATTTCGTCCAATTCCGAGAATATTTTCTTACTAGGATTTCGAAACCAAAAATAGCGAGAAAACAGACAATTGGCTCTTCGGCATCTCGTTAATAGGTTAGTGCCGGAAAATGCATAAATATGACATAAAGTATGCATAAAACATGTAGATATCATCAATAATGTGGCATGGAACATAAGAAATTATCGATACGTCGGAGACGTATCGGCATCCCCAAGCTTAGTTCTCGCTCGTCCCGAGCGAGTAAACGATAACAAAGATAATTTCGGAGTGACATGCCATCATAACCTTGATCATACTATTGTAAGCATATGTAATGAATGCAGCGATCAAAACAATGGTAATGACATGAGTAAACAAATGAATCATAAAGCAAAGACTTTTCATGAATAGTACTTCAAGACAAGCATCAATAAGTCTTGCATAAGAGTTAACTCATAAAGCAATAAATCAAAGTAAAGGTATTGAAGCAACACAAAGGAAGATTAAGTTTCAGCGGTTGCTTTCAACTTATAACATGTATATCTCATGGTTATTGTCAATGTAAAGTAATATAACAAGTGCAATATGCAAGTATGTAGGAATCAATGCACAGTTCACACAAGTGTTTGCTTCTTGAGGTGGAGAGAAATAGGTGAACTGACTCAACATAAAAGTAAAAGAAATGTCCTTCAAAGAGGAAATCATCGATTGCTATATTTGTGCTAGAGCTTTGGTTTTGAAAACATGAAACAATTTTGTCAACGGTAGTAATAAAGCATATGTATCATGTAAATTATATCTTACAAGTTGCAAGCCTCATGCATAGTATACTAATAGTGCCCGCACCTTGTCCTAATTAGCTCGGATTACCGGGATTATCGCAATACACATGTTTTAACCAAGTGTCACAAAGGGGTACCTCTATGCCGCATGTACAAAGGTCTAAGGAGAAAGCTCGCATTTGGATTTCTCGCTTTTGATTATTCTCAACTTAGACATTCATACCGGGACAACATAGACAACAGATAATGGACTCCTCTTTAATGCATAAGCATGTAGCAACAATTAATGTTCTCATATGAGATTGAGGATATATGTCCAAAGCTCGAAACTTCCACCATGATTCATGGCTTTAGTTAGCGGCCCAATGTTCTTCTCTAACATTATGCATGCTCTAACCATTAAATGAGTGGTAAATCTCCCTTACTTCGAGACAAGACGAACATGCATAGCAACTCACATGATATTCAACAAAGAGTAGTTGATGGCGTCCCCGGGAACATGGTTATCGCACAACAAGCAACTTAATAAGAGATAAAGTGCATAAGTACATATTCAATACCACAATAGTTTTTAAGCTATTTGTCCCATGAGCTATATATTGCAAAGGTAAAGAATGAAAATTTTAAAGGTAGCACTCAAGCAATTTACTTTGGAATGGCGGAGAAATACCATGTAGTAGGTAGGTATGGTGGACACAAATGGCATAGTGGTTGGCTCAAGGATTTTGGATGCATGAGAAGTATTCCCTCTCGGTACAAGGTTTAGGCTAGCAAGGTTATTTGAAACAAACACAAGGATGAACCGGTGCAGCAAAACTCGCATAAAAGACATATTGTAAACATTATAAGACTCTACACCGTCTTCCTTGTTGTTCAAACTCAATACTAGAAATTATCTAGACTTTAGAGAGACCAAATATGCAAACCAAATTTTAGCAAGCTCTTTGTATTTCTTCATTAATGGGTGCAAAGTATATGATGCAAGAGCTTAAACATGAGCACAACAATTGCCAAGTATCAAATTATTCAAGACATTTTAGAATTACTACATGTAGCATTTCCCGATTCCAACCATATAACAATTTAACGAAGAAGATTCAACCTTCGCCATGAATACTATGAGTAAAGCCTAAGGACATATTTGTCCATATGCAACAGCGGAGCGTGTCTCTCTCCCACACAATGAATGCTAGGATCCACTTTATTCAAACAAAACAAAAACAAAAACAAACCGACGCTCCAAGCAAAGCACATAAGATGTGATGGAATAAAAATATAGTTTCGGGGAGGAACCTGATAATGTTGTCGATGAAGAAGGGGATGCCTTGGGCATCCCCAAGCTTAGACAGCTTGAGTTTTCTTAAAATATGCAGGGGTGAACCACGGGGCATCCCCAAGCTTAGAGCTTTCACTCTCCTTGATCATATTGTATCATCCTCCTCTCTTGATCCTTGAAAACTTCCTCCACACCAAACTCAAAACAACTCATTAGAGGGTTAGTGCATAATAAAAATTCACATGTTCAGAGGTGACATAATCATTCTTAACACTTCTGGACATTGCACCAAGCTACTGAACATTAATGAAGCAAAGAAATTCATCCATCATAGCAAAAGAGGCAATACGAAATAAAAGGCAGAATCTGTCAAAACAGAACAGTCCGTAAAGACGGATTTTATTGAGGCACCAGACTTGCTCAAATGAAAATGCTCAAATTTAATGAAAGTTGCGTACATATCTGAGGATCACTCACGTAAATTATCATAATTTTCTGAGATACCTACAGAGAGGCAGGTCGAAATTCGTGACAGCAAAGAAATCTGTTTCTGCGCAGTAATCCAAATCTAGTATGAACCTTACTATCAACGACTTTACTTGGCACAACAATGCACAAAACTAAGATAAGGAGAGGTTGCTACAGTAGTAAACAACTTCCAAGACTCAAATATAAAATAAAAGTACTGTAGTAAAAACATGGGTTGTCTCCCATAAGCGCTTTTCTTTAACGCCTTTCAGCTAGGCGCGAAAGTGTATATCAAGTGTTATCAAGAGATGAAGTATCAACATCATAATTTGTTCTAATAATAGAATCAAAAGGTAACTTCATTCTCTTTCTAGGGAAGTGTTCCATACCTTTCTTGAGAGGAAATTGATATTTAATATTACCTTCCTTCATATCAATGATAGCTCCAACGAGTTCGAAGAAAAGGTCTTCCCAATATAATGGGACAAGATGCATTGCATTCAATATCCAAGACAACAAAATCAACGGGGACAAGGTTATTGTTAACGGTAATGCGAACATTATCAACTCTCCCCAAAGGTTTCTTTATAGCATTATCAACAAGATTAACATCCAAATAACAATTTTTAAATGGTGGCAAGTCAAGCATATTATAGATTTTTTTAGGCATAACGGAAATACTTGCACCAAGATCACATAAAGCATTACAATCAAAGTCATTGACCTTCATCTTAATGATGGGCTCCCAACCATCCTCTAGCTTCCTAGGAATAGAAGCTTCACGTTCTAGTTTCTCTTCTCTAGCTTTTATGAGAGTATTTGTAATATGTTTTGTGAAAGCCAAGTTTATAGCACTAGCATTAGGACTCTTAGCAAGTTTTTGTAAGAACTTTATAACTTCAGAGATATGGCAATCATCAAAATCCAAACCATTATGATCTACAGCAATGGGATCATCATCCCCAATGTTGGAAAAAATTTCAGCAGTTTTATCACGAGCGGTTTCAGCAGTTTTAGCAGTTTCCGGCAGTTTTGCAGGCTTTGCATTAGAAGTGGAAACATTTCCAACACCAATAATTTTACCATTATTAGTAGGAGGTGCAGCAACATGTGAATCATTAACATTACTAGTGGTGGTAATAGTCCAAACTTTAGCTACATTATTCTCTTTAGCTAGTTTTTCATTTTCTTCTCTTTCCCACCTAGCATGCAATTCGGCCATCAATCTTATATTCTCATTAATTCTAACTTGGATGGCATTTGCTGTAGTAACAATTTTATTTTCAATATCCTTATTAGGCATAACTTTCGATTTCAAAAGATCAACATCGAGGCAAGACTATCAACCTTAGAAGCGAGAATATCAATTTTATTGAGCTTTTCCTCAACAGATTTGTTAAAAGCGGTTTGTGTACTAATAAATTCTTTAAGCATAGCTTCAAGTCCAGGGGGTGTGTTCCTATTATTGTTGTAAGAATTCCCATAAGAATTACCATAACCGTTACCATTATTATAAGGATATGGCCTATAGTTATTACTAGAATTGTTCCGATAAGCATTGTTGTTGAAATTATTATTTTTAATGTAGTTTACATCAACATGTTCTTCTTGGGAAACCAATGAAGCTAACGGAACATTATTAGGATCAACATTAGTCCTATCATTCACAAGCATAGACATAATAGCATCAATCTTATCACTCAAGGAAGAGGTTTCTTCGACAGAATTTACCTTCTTACCTTGTGGAGCTCTTTCCGTGTGCCATTCAGAGTAATTAATCATCATATTATCAAGAAGCTTTGTTGCTTCACCAAGAGTGATGGACATAAAGGTACCTCTAGCAGCTGAATCCAATAGGTTCCGCGAAGAAAAATTCAATCCTGCATAAAAGGTTTGGATGATCATCCAAGTAGTCGATCCATGGGTTGGGCAATTTTTAACCAAAGATTTCATTCTTTCCCAAGCTTGTGCAACATGCTCATTATCCAATTGTTTAAAATTCATTATACTACTCCTCAAAGATATAATTTTAGCAGGGGGATAATATCTACCAATAAAAGCATCCTTGCATTTAGTCCATGAATCAATACTATTCTTAGGCAGAGATAACAACCAATCTTTAGCTCTTGCTCTTAATGAGAAAGGAAACAATTTTAATTTTATAATGTCACCATCTACATCTTTATACTTTTGCATTTCACACAATTCAACAAAATTATTGAGATGGGCAACAACATCATCAGAACTAACACCAGAAAATTGCTCTCTCATAACAAGATTCAGTAAAGCCGGTTTAATTTCAAAGAATTCTGTTGTAGTAGCAGGTGGAGCAATAGGTGTACATAAGAAATCATTAATATTTGTGGTTGTGAAGTCACACAACTTAGTATTTTCAGGAGTAGCCATTTTAGCAGTAGTAAATAAAGCAAACTAGATAAAGTAAATGCAAGTAACTAATTTTTTTGTGTTTTTGATATAATGCAGCAAACAAAGTAGTAAATAAAATAAAGCAAGACAAAAACAAAGTAAAGAGATTGGATTGTGGAGACTCCCCTTGCAGCGTGTCTTGATCTCCCCGGCAACGGCGCCAGAAAAAGAGCTTGATTGCGCGTAATTAACACGTCCGTTGGGAACCCCAAGAGGAAGGTATGATGCGCACAACAGCAAGTTTTCCCTCAGAAAGAAACCAAGGTTTATCGAACCAGGAGGAGCCAAGAAGCACGTTGAAGGTTGATGGCGGATGAGTGTAGTGCGGCGCAACACCAGGGATTCCGGCGCCAACATGGAACCTGCACAACACAATCACAGAATTTTGCCCCAACGTAACAGTGAGGTTGTCAATCTCACCGGCTTGCTGTAAACAAAGGATTAGATGTATAGTGTGGATGATGATGTTTGTTTGCGAAGAACAGTAAAGAACAATTGCAGCGATTGTATTTCAGATGTAAAGAATAGGACCGGGGTCCACGGATCACTAGCGGTGTGTCTCCCATAAGATAGCAGATGTTGGGTGAACAAATTACGGTTGGGCAATTGACAAATAAAGAAGGCATAACAATGCACATACATATATCATGATGAGTACTATGAGATTTAATCGGGGCATTACGACAAAGTACATAGACTACTATCCGACATGCATCTATGCCTAAAAAGTCCACCTTCAGGTTATCATCCGAAACCCCTCCAGTATTAAGTTGTAAACAACAGACAATTGCATTAAGTATGGTGCGTAATGTAATCAACACAAATATCCTTAGACAAAGCATCGATGTTTTATCCCTAGTAGCAACAACACATCCACAACCTTAGAACTTTATGTCACTGTCCCAGATTTAATGGAGGCATGAACCCACTATCGAGCATAAATACTCCCTCTTGGAGTCACAAGTATCAACTTGGCCAGAGCCTCTACTAGCAACGAAGAGCATGCAAGAACATAAATAACATATATGATAGATTGATAATCAACTTGACATAGTATTCAATATTCATCGGATCCCAACAAACACAACATGAAGGATTACAAATAGATAATCTTGATCATGATAGGCAGCTCACAAGATCTAACATGATAGCACAATGAGGAGAAGACAACCATCTAGCTATTGCTATGGACCCATAGTCCAGGGGTGAACTACTCACACATCGATCCGGAGGCGATCATGGCGATGAAGAGACCTCCGGGAGATGATTCCCCTCTCCGGCAGGGTGCCGGAGGCGATCTCCCTGAATCCCCCGAGATGGGATTGGCGGCGGCGTCTCGGTAAGGTTTTCCGTATCGTGGCTCTCGGTGCGGGGGTTTCGCGACGAAGACTATATGTAGGCGGAAGGGCAGCCTCGGAAGGGTCACGAGGGGCCCACACAACAGGGCCGCGCGACCAGCACCTGGGCCGCGCCACCCTAGTGTGGCGCCACCTCGTGGCCCCACTTCGTTTCCTCTCCGGTCTTCTGGAAGCTTCGTGGAAAAATAGGCCCCTGGGCGTTGATTTCATCCAATTCCGAGAATATTTCCTTACTAGGATTTCTGAAACCAAAAACGACAGAAAACAAGAATCGGCTCTTCGGCATCTCGTTAATAGGTTAGTGCCGGAAAATGCATAAATATGACATAAAGTATGCATAAAACATGTAGATATCATCAATAATGTGGCATGGAACATAAGAAATTATCGATACGTCGGAGACGTATCACTGGATTATAATGCTGCATCTTAACCAGGGGCAAACTTAAGAATTAGAGAAGAAATACAACAGTATAAATTAAACTGTGCACAAACTAATTCATGATGTTCCTAACTATCTAATTATTTTTTAACTCCATTACTACCTTTCACATATGTGTTCAATTGATATTTAGATGGGAGAGATTATGGAAAATGATAAGAAAGAGAGTGAACCAGGAGACATCGCTCAGGTAAGGAAATTCATCATCTTGCTTATGCTTTGTTATTTTATTTATTTAACTCTATGATATCGTTCAAAAATGATGTTAATGCATGTCAAGGCAATCATCATCTTGATGACTATCGTTAGTATTTTTTTTAACTCTATGACTACCACATGTTCATAGGTGAGCTCAACAGATGTTCAGGGTAGTGCCGATGCTATTGGAAAGCGTACAATGTTGTCGGGAACATCTATCGGTGGTCCACGTGACAAGAGGCGTCGCTACATGGGTGCTATGGTCTTGGTGCGGAAGTACGACAAACGCACATCTTTTTCACCAATGATTTATAATTAGATATTCCTATATGAAAATGGGTTTCTATAAAACCCTACATCTCGAAAGGTAGTGAGTACATGAGATGGGTTCCTGTTCTCCTAAACAACAAAGACTATATGTGGTCATGGATTATTGTTAGAACGGAATACTTTGTAATTCTTGTCTCAATCCTTGTTCTCTGTGTGTTGTGCTTGTATATATAAGTACAAACTAAGGCTCAAGGGACAAAAATATTTCTAATTAGGCACCAATTTACTCCTACTACTTGCATGGATAATGGAAGACATGATTTACCTTGAAGCAATGTGCCTAACAACAGTTGTAGAGCAGTTCATTTTGTGTTCATTTTATTGACATTTTGTGTCCGTGGCTTGAATTTGAATGCTGGATGCTGGGTGAATGATATTTAGTTACCCTATATTGTCATCAAATTTTAATGCCATGTATCAACTTATGCCTCTGATTTGTAGTAAATATATATGCTCATGTGAGGCTGATTTGGTGGGAATGAGGTTTCATTAATTAAAATTGCTTCATCACACAATTAATCAAAAAAAGAGATTTCAGTCAAGTCAGTAGGTGTGCATGCTTACAGTAGTAGGTGTGATTCACTGAAGCCAGTACGATGCTTGAGCATGTCGGTCCACAGAGGTATGTTTTTAGGTGTGAGCCTGGCTGTGTAGACCCAAAGTTGCAAGGCACAAGAACAGATGGCAAGTCCATAAGTAAATCCGAGACCAAGACCTTGCACCAGGCTTATCAGAATCCCATAGCGCAGAGTTGATTGAAGCGAAGAACCTCCAGTGAGGGTCTCATCATCTACACGGTACATGAGAGGACAAGGTATAAGAGCATTTTTCTTATTTACACCTTCGGGCTTCAGGTGCTCACTAACCAGAACTAAATAAATGTGTTCACAAGGAATGCATCAAAAGTTCAAAAAAAATACTCACTCTTTTAAGATTTCGTAGAACACGAGCAAGGATCCCAAGAACAACATAACTATGTCCATCATCATGTACAAGTTTAGCATCGAATTCAGCAACCCTTTGTCCCGAAAGCACAAGTTTAAGCTCAATGTTCCTACAGTTGGTTTGCCCAATCATGATGCACAAATGTTAGCCCGCGGAAATAATATAAGGCAAGAATAAGTGAAAACAAAGGACCTGACGTGTGATCTCTTAGAGCAATGACCCACTTTTCAGATGTATTGGTGCTCATGAGAACATGTGTCAGTTAAGCACCGACAAACTGACCTATAACATCTCCAAAGTAAGACTCCGAGGTTATATCCAATCAGAAAATCAAGGCAGACATGATTATTGCGCTCGAACACGCTACTACATTGGAACAATTATCCAATAAATGTAATATTCATGCAGTAAAGATCATATGTCAAATACAAACATAAGTACTACTAAACCAATAGAAACATAAATGCAACAAAACTAAATAAGGATATGCATTCCGCATTGTTTTTGTTGATTCCATTGTTCATATCTACCTACTGAGAAAATACCACATAACATTAGAATAATCTCAGTGAGCCCTTAGCCAATTCAATACCAAGTCGAAACTACATGCCAAGCTAATGCAGCAAGAAGCTTCTAATGAGATAAGAATGAGGTGATCCTAACAATCCGCCTCAAACATACCTCCACGAGGAGGTAGTCCAAGTATGCACCAGAGATCAACACTCCGAACCCGCCTCGGCGATCCTGGTTGTTGGAGAACCCTTTGGCGGTAGCACCACAATCCCTCCGCCGCGGGTATGAAGGTCGAGGAGGCCCAAGGGCGGCAGCGCCATAATCCATGCGCCTCGGGTATCAAGGTCGAGGAGGCCCAGGGCGCGAAAGCACCACAGTCCCTCCGTCGTCGTTGTCGAGCTCAAAGCGGTCTAGGGCGGTGCCGGTGCGCTAGGCCGAGCGTACTAGGGCGTCAGGCTCCTCCGTGGCCTCCATCTTCGGCAAGGGCGAGCGCTAGGAGGACTAGGGCGCCGGGCTCCTCCGTGGCCTCCATATCCTACGACGGCGGACGCCCGGCGCTGCGCCGTAGCCTCCATCTTCGTGCTACCTTGAAACCACCGCTGCAGCCTCTGAAACCCGCCGCCGCGCTTGCAGCCCCCAAAAAATACCAGCCGTGACTCCTCTAGCGAGCAGCCCAGGCCGTGCCCTCACCAGACGGGCCGCGTCGCAGCTCCTCCTCCCGCTCCCGGCGTATTGAGAACCAGCGGCGGGGCAGTTGATTTGGGGGCGGTCACGGTACAGAGTGCATGGGGACCGGGGAGAGATGGATAAAACGAGATGCGAGCATATAAGGTACGTAATGGAGTTGGTGGGGCCCAAGGTAAGAACATCAGAGGGATGCAGGAATCTGGACGCAACCTCCGGAGGAAATACATCATTTTCCTTTTATTAACTCTAAGTGAGATTTATTTACAGCTACAGTATATATAACTCCCTCCCTTTTAAATTAAAAAAGTTGTGTAAATTAATTTACAATAGATTTTTTTGAGACAAATAATTTAATTTACAATAGATGAAGTATAAAATTTATAACTGTAGTTTTTATTGGAAGAGTAAATTTTGTATCATCAAAACATTGTAATCATCATTGGATATTATACAGTAACAAATTGTATGTGAAGATTTAGGAATTGTGCTTCTCACATGGTAAGGCATTAAGCACAGTTAAAGTGGCACGGTAGCTAAAAAAGAAATAAGATTTGAAATAAAAAATTATTAAGGTTACTTGTTGATAATTTTTTATAAAAAGTATATCATAAAAGAATATAATGAAATTCTATACAAGAATTATTTTGTCTAACACCCCTAGATGGATACATCTAACTCCGTATCATGACATTTTTTTATTTGAAACAAATTCTTATTACTACTTGCTAGGGTCATATGATGCATTGTTGAAAATTGAGTTTTCTCGACTTAAAACTAAATGACGACGACATGAGAAACTGAGACTTGAAAGATGACAAATTGGTTGTGTGATTGTGGATTCTAATGTCGGCCTTCTATTGTAATCATTGGTCATTTTACCATATGTCGATCCACAAAATGCCAACCTAATAGATAGATTTTCATTATTGTTCAAATGCAAGTTTGTTGGGCTATGAGACCTATTTAAGTGACCCCGACAACAAAACACAACTCAGTAAAAAGAGATTGAAGTTAAAAGACATGTGTTTTACTAAAAGGCAAGTTAAATTCAAAAGACAAGCCATATATTTTTTGTGTATCTTCTACATCCTAAAAAACTAATTTCATTTCTCATCTAAATCTTGCAGGTGACAAGCCATGTATTCACAGCCGCGGTAAATGCACTCTTCTACATCTTGAAAACATGCAACAGCAGCGGAATCCAGGTGCAGACAAGCCATGTATATGCACTCTCTTACATCTTGAAAAACTAATTTGTAGCTTATTTCATGACTCAAGATCAATTGTATTCACAACAACGGAAATTAAGGAAATTAAAATTGCAGGTGACTGAATTTATGATTTCAGACAACAATCTGTTTACACAAATATTAAAGGAACAATAGGAACAGTGACTCCATTCTTTATGCAGTTTGCAACAAATATGACACGTCATTACAAGGTTGTATTATTACATTTATGCACCGCACCCGTGGCAACGCACGGGCATTTGTACTAGTTCAAATTAAAAAATTGTTCAAATTCAAAATAGCTCAAATTTGAAAATGTTCAAACACAAAAAAATTTAGATTAAAAAATTTGCAAATTTGAAAATGTTCAAATTGAAAATTTTCAAATCTGAAAAGTGCTAATTTTTTTAAAAAAGATCAGAACAAACCAGAAACCGGAGGAGGAAAACCAACAGAACCTAAAAAAACCAGAAAAAAGAGGAAGGAACCGGAACTCTCTGTCGGTAGATAAGCAAGCTAGTCGACCGTTTCTCGACCAGGCCCATAGTCGAGGGGGTATGCGGAGGGCCAGATCGCTCCCCTAATAAGCGGAGAATAGGGATCGCCGCAAGGAAATAGATACGTGATTGTGGTTGGCCAACCCATGTCAAGCTGAACTCAAAGTCATTGTCAGGTCGACCTTGGTGTTCTCCGATGGTATGCCCCATGCGTACACCACTCAGGCCCGACATGTGCCGTTCCCACCCGACGAGAAAGGTTGAGCAGGAGCCCCCGGGGTCCATTTGACTCCGGTCTCCGGTGGACGGTGGTCGTCGCTTGATGGCATCAGAGACTGGCAATTCCCATGCGACACGGTCTGTGGCCCATATTGCCAGTCTAATCAAGATCTAACAGTTCCGACATAACGCACAAAGAAGCATGCGCGAGATCACCTGGTTTTGCTCCTCGTCAATCAAATTCAACCAAACCGATGCACCATGGACACCGCAATAACCAAGGGACGAAGATCAAGTATAGAAGCATTATCTCATTTCCATTACAGTAGAAGCTGCTTGATCGATCGATCGGTAAGTTGTCATCACAACCGGAGAAGTTTCTTGAACGCCCTGAGAACGTTGTTACCTTTCTTCTTCGTCTTCGGCGTCCTTCCCTTAGCCTCCTCCTTCACACCACCTTTTTCACGCTGCACCTTCTTCTTCTCCCCCTTCTCTTCCTCCTCGTCGCGCTCCTCGGCCACGGCATTGCCGACGACGTCGCCGTGGTCGCTGTCCCCGTCCATGTCGTGGATCCTCCAGTAGTATCCGTCCCCCTTTCCGGGAGCCGCCGGGTGCCTCCTCATGGAGAAGGCCCGCCTCATCGCGCCCGGCAGGCCCCTGGCCTTCTCGCCGGACCTGCAGAGCCTCTGGGACCCGGTCGAGAAGGTCCTCGCCAAGGTCACCGCGCCCAGGGCCAGCCCTTCCCACGCATTGGTCTCCTTGGTGTTGGTCAGCTCCAGCGATCGCCTGGCTCGGGGGCCATTGGTCGCCGCCACCACCGCCACCGGAGGCGACGAGGAGCCGAGGTTGGAGTAGCCATGCATCTCGAATGCCTGGCTAGCAGAACTCTGGTTGGATCTGGTTTCTTGATGCCTTGGTAGCCCGAGAGGTGAAAGCTGTTTGCAAAATGGAGCTGGTAATCAGGGAGCTCGTGTGGGTGCTGATTAGTAGGACAAGATCATGGACAATTGAGCTGGTGAGCCCTGTAGAAAGTATCCAAGATTTGGGCAGAGATTTATATTCACCCCTTGTCTCCCGCACACGACTATATACCACATGGCGAGGGGTTAGCTGCTTAATTTATACTAAGCTACCATGGTTAGACGGTTTGAGCTGCATGGTTTTCCAGCTCGATCGTTGGTCCGGTAACAGGTCGTGCAGGGTGGTTAATTATGGGTGGATTCTACGAGAGTGGTCTGTTGAGGGTGTGTCAGGCTCTCTGTTTTTTATGCGTGGGATAGGGAGATGTCTGTTGGAAAATCAAACATATATCTCTGTTTTTAGTCGGAGAAAGTACGATGCTCGTCCTTGTTCTCGATTTTATATGTTGTGTGCACATGATTCCGGCAGTTTTATAATGGTCTCCGATCCTAGTGTCTTTGACTCTAAACGCTTAGACAGTGGTGAAGTCAGGATTCAGATGCCGATCAGTGTGCTAATGTCGCCCTCGTTGAAAAATTACTCATAGGGTGGGAAGACATCGAGTCAAAACGGATCAACTGCGGAGTGGAAGTTGGAGCACATATGCAGCTTGTCGGCCACGCTGTTCAAGTTTAGTTACCAACCGTAGAAATGTAAATGAGCTTTTGACAGTCTTGACTTCGTCTTCCTTAAAGAAGTTATGAAGGTGATACAAGCTCGTAAAAGAAGAAAACCGTTGTTGTTTTAGGGGGAAGAAAAGAGCCGCACTTTTCCTTTTCTCGATCTATCTCTATCTCTGCTACTTGCTGTAAGTCAAACAATTATATCGGTAGGGGAGAGTGATGGTTGAATGGTAAAAGAACTGATTGTAGGATGCCTGTGTGGATCAACTCCCTTGAAGGACAAATTCCATGTCTTATTCAGTGTCCGCAATGAACATATTACTGTATTTCCGTTGCTGCTATAGCTTCCGGCAGATATGCTTGTGAGTGTTGCGCTGAATGATTCTCATGACATCCCTGAATGGAAATTAAGCTAAACAGGACAGTCAATCTTCTGAAGATAGTGGGGCATAGTGGAGATAGTATTGCAGCAACACTCACAAGCATGTTTGGAAAGATGGCTATTGGTTGCTTGTTCAAATGATCTAGCAAGAAGATTAAAAAACGTGTATGTACATTGATCTGACTGTCAAATCAATATCTAGGCAGGGCAGTCAAATCAATGTACATACACATCGATCATTTGGACATTTTTGGAAAGCCATGATTCACTTGGCAACCAAATATCAAATCTACTCAGCAGGAGAAACAATCCATTTGTCTGTTTTTTAAATGTATTGCAGCAAAATATAGTTTACATCAAAATATATTTGAACTACATGATCTGCAACAAAACTGCAGGAAAAGAACTAGGGCAGTTTTATGGTGACCCACAATCACAGACATATTACAGAAACAATCTGAAGAGAGTCAGAGACAGCATAGGGCGGTCACAGCAGCTTCAGAGCGCTTGATTTTCTCACCTTCCCATCGACAAGGTTGCATCCTCAGCTGTCTCGGTGTCACCACCATCCTCGTTGGGGTACGATGACGGAGTGAGGCCCTCCAGGTTGTCCTAACGGCTCCCGGAAAAATGCGCTCATTAGTTTCCCTTTACGTTAACTTGAGCTAACATTTTCTTTTTCAGATGATACATGATCGGCCATTCTGTCAAGGTTTGTGAAAATTGCAGAAGTTGTCCCACGACATGGACTGCAAAACGGAAAAAAAAATACAGCGCCAAAACCTGTAAAGATAGAACTCGTAAGGAGATTGGCAACCTCACGATTATCTGATGGTTGTTTTTCATTACAAACATCATAGATGCTTAAGAATTGAATTGCAAGAGAAGAGAACAGAGATACCAAACCATGTATCCTCCAGCGATATCCAAATTTCCTGTTTCGACGGGGCATACTCTTGCTCGTCGGCCTACAAGGCGCAATTCGCCGGTACCATACGCTCTTCAATGGAGTTGGTCGTTTGGAAGGCTTGGGCACCACCAAAATGCAAGCTTTTCGCTTGGCTTATCATACAAAACCGGGTTTGGACGGCGGACCGCCTCCAGAGACGCGGGTGGCCTAATGGGAGGATTTGCCCCCTTTGCCGTTGCCATGACGAATCGGTGGCCCATCTTATCTTCAAATGCCGCCTCTCCATCCGTATTTGGACCATGATCAAGGATTGGCTTCACATCCACGATTTTGACCCCGCCTCTTGGCATGAGTTCGATAGTGTGGAGCGTTGGTGGACTTCCATGGTCCTTTCTCATGGCGGAAGAAGGAAGGCCATGGCCTCCCTCCTTATGCTCGTCGCTTGGGAGATTTGGAATGAGAGGAATGCGAGAACCTTCAAAAACAAAAGTACTTTGCCGACCATCATTTTCGATAGAATTAAGTCGGAAGCTAGAACTTGGGTTGTGGCCGGTGCGAAACATTTGGGTCTTTTAATTGCGGGAGAGTAGGCTTTGGCCTCGTTGTTTTTGTAATCCTAAAACTTTGTTCCATGACTTCTCCTTATTTAATGAATTAAGGCAAATCTTTTGCCTTTCTTTCAAAAATATCCAAATTTCCTGTTTCGACAAAATGAAGAAGCTAAATCGAAATTTTATATACACCCATGACTCCTCTACAATATCTTGAGGTTTTGAGTGCATTGCTTGTGAATATATTGAGGGCAAACTATGCCCCCAGCAACCTAGCCAAATAGGGGGTAGAATTTTTTCTTACTATATCAGTGGAGACAATTGTTATGTCTTAGGGTTTAGCATAATTACAACATCCGTGGATTTTCTCCCCAAAACAGCAAACGACCTGAAACTATACGGGCAAGCAACCATGCCCAGATTGAGTACGACCAGCCCCCTGGAGCCCAAAAAAGGGGTGATTGCTTGACTTGGCTCACTTCATGTTGTGGCTAGTGCACATCAAAGCAG
This sequence comes from Lolium rigidum, assembly GCF_022539505.1. Classification (NCBI taxonomy): domain Eukaryota; kingdom Viridiplantae; phylum Streptophyta; class Magnoliopsida; order Poales; family Poaceae; genus Lolium; species Lolium rigidum. The sequence goes on from NW_025901326.1 coordinate 26,386, forward strand.
TTCCGTGCTAGGTTCAGGGGAAATGTCCGAATCAGCCATTTCCCAAGAACGAAAAAGCGGTGCTACCTACACGAGGTGATGTTATTATGGAGATGACAGTGAGGCACCGCAGTGCCACGAAAAAGGGGAGCCGGAGTATTTCGGTCACCTCCCGCCAAAACTCTCTCCTTTTTTCTACCCCTTCTATCATCGCCCAATTCCAAACCACCATTTCCCCCCTCCAAGCTCTCATCTCCAGCCCGTGATCAGGTAAGTAGGTGGTGTCGGCCGCGACGGCAGCAAGTCGACTTCGATCACTTGTTTGAGCTCTCCGCTTCGTCCTCCTCCTCCAGTGATGAGTGTGACTTCGTCCTCCACCTCCATCTAGTTAGGGTAGATATGTGACTTAGAGAAACTCTAGCAAACCTCTTATCTCTCGGCCTTTAAAATCACGGATAAATGGCACGATAAATGCGATATAAAGGCTCAAATTGCGTTGCGCAGCATATTAAGGAATCTGTGAACAAAATGCCCATCGTCAGCTTTTTTATTTTTCCTTTCTCCTCCTCTGCCCCCTCTTCTTCACAGCTACGACCGGACCATGAAACGGCATGCCCGTCGGCCGCTCTCCCACCCCACACACTGTCTGCCCTCCAGTCGCGCCGCTCGCCCGGCCAGCACATGCTCGCCCTCCTTTGACTTCCAGCCATCCTTCCTCCCCTTCCCGCACACCGGCCGCACGATTTCATGAGATTCAGGCCAATTCAACTTGCGAGGATGACGATGAGTCGTCAAGGACGCATGCGTGGTTGGATTTTGGCGGCGGGTCCGGTCACAGTTGGATTGAAACTTCCCTCCCACCAACCGACGACGGGTTTACAGGGTCCGTTGGAAATGGTCTACGGGACTGCGAATATAAAGATCTCGGAAGAGAACTAACGGTTCCCTTTGTATATGTTACGAGTCAGTCGAGTTATACGGTATCCGTCCATGCCCATTTCTTCCACGAAAACCGTTCATGCCCATTTCTTCCACGAAAACCTTAAAACTTAGTTATTTAAGGATTTGCCTAGTTATAAGGGTTTCCCTTGACTGTTTACCTAGCTTGTACAATAGTAGTTTAGTGAAATCTACGGCACTTCTTGTAGTTTGATGTTGTTGTCTCTGATCATGTGCATGTCTTGTTTAACTATCTTGTAATTGCTCGGTAAATGTAGGGCTCGTTGTGTGACATGTTTATTAGTCAGACTCTAGTCTCCGGTGGTGAGTTGCAGATCCATTCCTATGTCAATGACTTGCACCCCCTTGGATGAGAACGTTGTCAATGTCGAGGTGGCTCAGAAGTCAAAGTTGCCTCAATATGCACTTGGATCCATTCCGCGGAGTTTTGTGCAAAGCCTGTTGCATAGTGTTGCTTCAAAGGTGTTCCTAAACCTTTCCAAGGCACGAAAGGCGCAAGAGGTGCATGTTGCTCGGAAGGCGCGCAAAGCGCATGCTGCGCATATGAAAGGCACCTTGAAGTGGTATCCCTTCTAGGCCTCCATCGTGCTATATAATATGTGCTAGATCATCAAGGGCGGCATCTATACTAACAAAGGCCTCAAAGAGGTCTATCTGCCTGTTGTTTCCAAGGCTCTGTTTGACCATTGTGGACCTGAGGTGACTTCTACTCGGGTTTACAACCACCTGAGAAAGTGGAGGATCAGGTGCATCCAAATTAGCAAGCTCAGAGACCTCAATTGGGATCGGTGGGATGAGGACAGGTGCAACATCATCTTAGTGGCTCAGCACTATGAGAGACATATCATGGTTAGCACACTCTCTTGCTAACCATGATATTATAATAACCCAAGTAAGCTAAGTACCTCAACAAGCCCATCATGAACTACAAGATGCGCACCATCTTTGCATGCAGACTCGTACCTGGTAAGTTTGACATGGCTCTAATGATCCCATAGGTACACCAACACCTTCACCTTAAGAAGCAGTTGAGACACATGAGCCCGAGGCCATCATCCTCGATGGACCTAAAAAGCCTTCCCATGTCCACGCACTTGTACGCAAGAGGAAGAGTGCATCCTGGCAAAGGATGAGTTCCAGGCCTTTAGCATCATCGGCCATCACGGACGTTGCTCAAGCGATAAGGGGTAACAAGCCAACTGACATGCACTCTAACCTCTACCAGGCCGTCATGAAAGTTGTTGAGTTCTGCTAGGAGGCTCTCATGGTGGCTCACGGCCACCTCTTCGACCACAAGGCCAGAGGTACCAACTCTTTTGGTATGGCTGAGCCGCACACGATCAATACTACAAATGGTGGCCTAGGGGCCATGGGGTGGTGATGCATGCTTGCTAGTGATGGCTTGAGATGCCGACGATGATGATACTGGAGTTAACCCTATTATCAAAGTGGCTAACTCCTTCAATAAACTTGACTCAAGAAAGTTCTCGTTGTTTTATTCATACGTGCAACAGAGCAAACAAAAGGGTTATAATTACAACAAAAATGCTGCCAAATCCTGCGTGAGAAATCAAACAAATAGAGTGCATGGTGTGGCTTTTGGCTCGTATCTCCGTAGACACCCCGCTTGGAACATGGGTCCGAAAGCCCAAAAGACGCTTACGCAACTAACCATAACTTAGGTCCTGATTGGTTGCTCGCACTCGTTCTCCGTTTCTGCTTTTGGCCCACCGTATGAGGTGAAATGGTGGCTATACTTGTTTGTGCACTACGTTTGGTCCAACAAAGTTTCATGGTGCAATTTTGGCCCATTGATTGGTTGGCAATAATGTGAGATACCTTGGCCGACGAGGGAAGAATCGGATTTTTGGATATTGTGCTAAGCAACAATGTTGTTACCTTCCTCTTCATAAGGTGCTCTTAGCCCTAACTAGTCATTACCAAAACAGTACCGAACACTCAAGAGAACAGACATAATTAGCTAACTACATCATGTAATCACCATTGTTAGGGCAAAAGCAAGGAAGTTCCATGGCGATAAAAGCTTGTAGAACCCCTTGATCAAACACCAAGTCTGCATAGGTTCAGAACTACCACTACAACTATAGATGGACAAACAGATAAAAGGAGGGTCTGTGATCGAGGCATGTGTAAAGCCTTGCGGTGGAGAAGATGGCCTTGTAGATGATCATCTTCAAGACGATGGCCTCGAACCTGAACTCCACGATGTCGCCGTAATGGTGATCGTAGTTGTAGACCGTCTGCGCCCAGTCCGTGCCAAAGACCACCTGGCCACCATGCTAGGTGACCTGCACCCACTTGTCGCAGAATCGGCAGGCAGACAAGGGCACACTGCCTGGCAGTGTGATCTTGATCCACTCCTGGAGCGCGTCCTAGAAACATGGCGGCACGACGAGCATGTGGAGGTCGTCCGTGTTGAGCTGCGCGTAGAACCTCCGCGACATGAGCGACCTGGCGAGGTGCCCCAGCTTAGGCTTATGGCCCGCAGTTGAAGGTGGCATCAACATAGCCTCCACCCTGCCTGGCACCTCCGTCTTAAGAGCGCTCTTCCAGGGGTTGAGGGCGATGTTGTCCTGGTAGCCGGGTGGAGGGAACCACCCCTTTCCCCACCCTGTCGCACTCCAGCTTGACGACCTAGTCAGATAAGAAACTTTGTGTAGATGGCATGATCAAGAGGAGAAATAACACACAGGTGAACATCTAGAGCAGAAGGAATACACTAATCAACATCTAGATCAGCACCAGGTCACCGATCAACATTTAGAGCAGGAGCAAGACACTGATCAATATCTAAAGCAGGAAAAGAAACTGATCAACATCTAAAGCAGGAGCAAGACACTGATCATGATCTAGAGCAGGAGCAAGACACTGTTGAACATCTTTGGCAACTGGTCAACGTGTTGACCATCATCCAGAGCATGAACAAGACCATGACCAACCACATTATCACAGTCAATGTGTTGATCATCATCTACATCATGAGCAGGACAATGATCAACATCATTACCCAAATCTTGCCACATCATTACAAGTATTGTCCCAATTTCCCAAATGCACTGCCCAAATTGGGAAATCTACCATGGGCATGCAGCACCTCGACGAGCTAGCCTAGAAGGGTGTGCATTTTAACCCTAATGTCGTAACGCCTGTTGCCGGACATAACACAATGGCCTGCGGTTAACAAAATCGACCAAACTCTAACCGCTACCTAAATCTGCGAGATTGTGGGCGTACCTTGGAGAAATCGGGCGCTCCTGCTGGCGGAGGAACTACGATACCTGGACCGACCGGACGGAGCACAGGAAGAAGAAAATGGCTTGTTCGAGGCGGCCGTCGGAGGGGTCGAAAAACCCCTGCCAAATCGACGAAGGCAGGACCTGCGAACGCAGGTGCCTTGCCTGTGGCTATGCTCTGGGGACCGGGGATCGCCGTCGATGATGACCCTCCGGTCAGATCCGTGATCACTGAGGCGGCCGCCGTGGTCGCCGCCCTCGTCGTGCGCGGCCTCGAACAGAACGGGGAGGGGCACTTCAGAGCGGCCTCGAGGTTGCCTCTACCAGCCGCTAGCTGGTCTAGTTGGCGCGCTGCCTAAACTTCTTGGACGGACATCTTCTGCTTGGTGGGAGGCCGCTGGGCGGAGGGGGAGGAGGAGGAGCGGCGGCCATGGAGAAACCGAGGGAGGTGAGAGTGTCGGTTGGGCGGTGAGTAGAGTGGATTGCAGAGTAAAGGGGTACGCCTCATCTCCCATGCTTACCAATGCATGCAAAACAGTAACCACGCGACGCTCGGTTGAGCCTATTCTTGGAAGAAAAAAAACGGCCGAATTGGCCGTTCCTCTTGGGCCAACTTTTAGCCTGCTTTAAATATCGTGTTGTGCAACTTCTCCGTACGAGCTGAGCTTCGAAACGGCTGAATTTCAGCCCACTGAATACGGGAAAACACATTGTTAGCAACCAATCGGGCCCTTAGGACGGTGCCAACGCATGGGAGTAAAATATGCAACTAGCATATTTCTTCAGCCCAGCAAGGCAGCAAGGGATAGTCCTGATGGACCAACCGACCATAACATGAACGACGCATTCAACGCCATGAAAAATGCTTCATCAGACAAGAAGAACGGCGGTGGACGAAGATCAGAGGATGAAGAAGTATCCTAGACATGCATTGCCTACCCTAGGACTACGACCTATGAACATCAGGCAATCGGCACAAACGATCCAACATTTTCCTCGGCGCACATACCAGCATCACCTCCGCATTTCCCGCCTCACCCTCGATCTATACAAACTACTCCACTTATCCGCGCGAAAGAGAGAGTCACGGCGGCAGGAAGGAATGTCGGCGGTCATGGTGCGGAGGCCAGCGCACAGGTTCTCTCGGGCACGGTAAGAGGAGCGGCGCCGGCTGCGCCAGGAACGTCGGGTACCGCTGCCCCGGCATCACCACCGTCAGGTCCGGCGCGGCCACCACGACCTCCATCTGCAAACGAAAGAAAAAGATTGATTCAGGTGATGGCAGGTCATGGTCCTTTTTTCATTTCTCCTGAAACAGCAGCGCGCCCGTACGTACGCACGCAGGCATGGCACTGCAGACACGAGCGCGACACGACGTGCGCGCGCCCTTGTCGCTGCTGACACGCTGCACGTGAGCTGAACGCACGGAGGCGGCATTCATTCTGCGAGCGAGCAAGCTAGGATCTTGAATTACTGCAGTAATTATTACCTTGGGCGGAGGTGCGAGCTTGTCCGGCGAGCCGTGGTCGCGCGGCCGGTGCCGGTCGGAGTGGGACGGGTCCTGGGCGTGCCCGTCGTCGCCGGCAGCGTCGCGGGACGCCCGGGCGGCGGCCCAGCCGGGCTTGATGAGGTGCTCGAAGATGGCCATGAGGAGGAACATGGCGATGAGGATGGCGGTGGCGGCGAAGCCGAAGGAGATGGCGCTGGCGTTCATGGAGGACGAGGAGGCAGCGCCGTCGTCCCGCGCGTCGCCGCCCACCGGCTCCGACGGGGTGGCGGCGGCCCCCATCCACGACCGCTGCCCCACGAAGCCGCTCATTGCCGGATGGCCACCTAGCCGCTCGATCGCTCGCGCCGTTCTTCTCAAGATTGGTTCTTCAGCTATGCTGCTCAGGGGAAAGAAACGCAGGCACCAAATGCGGGTGAGTTCATCGTTATCTGCTGAGCGTCTCCATGTGCATGTGACGCTACTGAAAACGTATCACGGTTTACATGTGAACAGGTAGAAAAATATATGGAAAATGGCAAAAATGCAGCACGCCTGGCACCTTCCACTCTATTTGTTCTTTTCTTAAGCAAAGATGGCTGGATACGCATTCTGCTTTGGCAATCTGAAACGGTTTTGGCTGTTTGTATAGGCATTGTTTTTTTCTTAAGCAACTATATAATGTCATCACATCACTTGTGCAGTATGCATTGTTTCTGTTACTTGTTCCGGGAGGAAGATCACTCCAGAACCACACTATTACTACTGGAATAGATGAAAATGCAGATTGAACAACTTTCACAATAGCAAAATTTCAGCTTCCCCTGTTCTGCTTCTGTCTCTCATCAACAATAAAGCTGAAAAGCACGCAGAAAGGGGAAGAGCAGGGAAGCAGAAGGACTGATGCTGATGACTGAAACCCAGGTAGCAAGTACTCATTCTTGAACCTAGCGAGAGAGTCAGGAACACCCGATTGCAGGGAAAAGAAGCTCACCTTTCGTACTATACCACTTCCCTGCAGCAGCGACGAAGAGGAAGCATCAACTTCAGGTCTGCTTGCGCCCCATCTAGCCCTCGAGCCAAGCTGACATTTTCCCAATTGCGAAGAAACCCTACAAGGCGAGCGAATAGCTTGGCTGTCTCTACTTAAAGAGGGGATCGGGGATCTCGCTCGGGCAATGGCGCTGGTGGGGTGGCGTTGGGGAGGAGTGGTCAAGAGGGGAGGTACAAAAGGCAAAGGTGGAAGAACAAAAAGAGCGTGGGTTTGGCTAGGGCTGCCCACCTTCTCTACAGAGGAAATTGTTTCAACAGGCTGATGATGATAATAATCACAGAATCATGCTTGGACACCTCAAAAACAGTGGCCGCTGCTCATCCCCATGCACATCACCACATGGCCTCTACGACCAGGGTTGTAGATTTGTAGCAGTTGCAGTGGAGAGGAGGAAATGATTCAAAAGGGAGCCAAGGAAAAGGCAAAGCTAGCTAAAGAAAAGGGGCGCATGAAAAGAATAGATCGGAGGCCGGTGTGGCAGGATCCCCAATCAGATATACTGAAAGTCAGTGTCAATAATGGGCGCGTGTCAGGCGGCTCAGGTAAATTGGCAGCACGCTGCCCCTACTGAATCGCGCCCATTTCTACTGCATGTGAATGGTGATGTGACGTGACATCAGTAATCCACATGTGTTGTTGTTGTGATTTTACACGTACACGGAGGAAATTGCACCATCGGCTACCTTCACTACAATCTTTTGTAAGAACATCTCGGCGCGCAAAAAATCACCATTTTACCGCGTGTTGAAGCGAATCGTGGCTCCAAGATATGCGCTAAAATCGCGTGCTGCAAACATTTTTGCGCGTGAGGGCATTTTGCATAATCGCGCGCTTCAAACATGGCTCCTCCCCTCCAGCGCGTGGCAAAAGGCACAGCCGACGCGTGCACCCAACGACCTCTGAAATTTCACCTCGCGCACCCATCTCCATTTCTGCCTCCACTCCGCCGCCCCTATTTCGCGCCGGTTCCGTCGTCGCCTTGCTCGTCGTGGTAGATCACCGTATGCCGGTACTCCACAAGTTTTTTTTGTGGTATCCCGTACTGATCTCCCGCGGCGACGCCGGTACTGATCTACCGCGGCGGAGCGGTTGGTCGCCTATTGGGATACGGTAGTTACTTTTGCCGTTGACTGAGCTAATAGTGTATTAGTGAATAAGTGGTGGAATATATGCAACAAATTAGACGTAGAAATGACGGAAACTGCAAAATAGTTGCATACGTGACGATCCTTGCAAGAACTTGTAGCGAAGGTGGCGGATAGTGCAATTTTCCCCACTTACATGCATGTACTCCCTCAGACAAGTTTTTAGTTACATTTAAATTTAAATAAATTTCAGACAAGTTTCATAGAATAGAGGGAGTAGCAAAGATGAGGGGAACGGGAAACGGCACATATCTTTGCTTGAGAGGGAAAACGGAAAACCCAAGGAAGCATTTGTGTTTGTTGCTATGGGGAAGCAAGAGATGCCTCTGGTAGGATGGGCGGATGCGGAGGACGACGGTCGACAGGGAGGCATGGCCTTTTGAGGCTCCAAGGCATCCCGGGGTCCTACCGCGAGTCTGCAACCACATGACCATTGCACACTCAGTTGTACAGGCTGCTTGCCCTCCATCTGAATTTCTAATGTAAACATCAACTTGTGTATCTACAGACACAACACACAAGTACACTGCCTGCTCTAATTATCGTCACAACTGTGTCTGCGAAAACACAATGTCTAATTATCAGTGGAGCAGTTTAAGCAACTCTACACGGTGCATCGCCACTGGCATGCATATATATATTCCAGCATGGCGCATGAGTGAGCATGCATGGGTACGATGCAAGATAGGCTGTCCCTTGTGCGCGGGACGGAGGGACATGACATGAGAGCTGAAGAACTCGTCCCAACATGTCATTCAACTATGTCTCGCGAAGTAATTGTTTGGTACCCCAGGCCCCAACTCCTAACCAAACGTTGAACTGAATTTTGGATATATATGTGGTGAACCCCAAGCCAGAATATTTAAAAAAATGAATGAGAATCTAGCTAGCCATTTTTTGATATGTTTTCTCCTGAGCACGTACGAGCCGTCAAGTCCTGGTCTTCATTCTTCAGTTTCCAAGGCCGAGACTGTGCAGTAAGATATATTCTCGGAGCCCATGCTCCCATGCGTTCAGGGCGAGCCAAGAATATCGCCTAGGATCCTCTTAGCAGGCGGGCAGGGGATCCGCACAAAAAGCTGCGTCGATTACCAGTGGACTCGCCAAATCTGGTGTCTTCTTCAGCTTTTCAGCATGCATGCTAGTTTGCGGCGATCGACGATCGTATCGCGGTAATCATCGGTATATGTGCAATGACTGCGTTATGTCTGCAGGCAAAGCGAGTACGTACCAACAGCTAGCCGTAGCCCGTAGAGAACCTTATATTAGCCAATCCCTTTAGACCAGATATAACTTAATTTTTTCTCTCATAAAACTATATTCTCTCTTGAAGGTTATCTACTGCGGTACATATCTATGCTTCCTTTAAGGTCTTCTCTTCAACGTATGGAGAATAAAGATACATTGAAAACACGGTGAAGGATTATATTATCGAACATGCGTGGAGTATAGTCTTCGGATTGGGCCATCTTCACCTTAGGAGTAGATGTGATGTTTTCATGCATTGAGTCCTTTTTATTATTTTTGAGCCTTCCGTTAGTGTGCGGTTGTGTGCATCTTAGTTATGCAGAGACTAGCAGAGACCAGTGTACAGGGCCGGTTCTGGCCCTAGGCGCCCATGGACAGCGCCCATGGGCCACCGCATGGGAGGGGCCCCATCAGCGTGTCTCTCGTCTAGTCCTCTGTACCTTCCCGCAAGAAAATGAGTCCGGAAAAGGGCCAAAGGCCCAACGCGATGGAATCACGAAAGGAAACGAGGCTATGGAGGAAAACAAACACATTCAAGCAAAGAGACCAGGGAGGGGAACGGCCGAACGCGCCGGAAATAAATGAGGCCAGCGATCGACTCCAACCAAAGATTTGAGCGCCTTCGGCTCCAACTGTCACCCATTCGCATGGATTCCTAGGCTTCCAGCTCGCCAATGCATGATCCATCTCTCGTTACTGCTTAGATAATTCTGCTTCACCTTATTTGTTTACTGATCAGAAATTTTATGTTCCTAACTTCCTACCATCATGTGTAAATATTCAGAGAGATGTATTTAATTTCTTCATAATATTAGGTATCACAATAACGAAAGAGAAACATATAATCCATGATGGATCACAAAGAGGTGCTTTAAATACGTATTTCAAAGGCAAGAATATGATCCCGAACAAGATGATGATCAAAGTTGATGATTTGCAGCCTTCGCCTGATGCTCGGAATGGTAATGAGCAAGATCATTCTATCTTATCTATATATGATCTCAAAACATATTTTAGTGGCCTCTTTCGTCGCCTCGCCCAAGGGCCACGCGAAAGATAGAGCCGGCCCTGCTAGTGTAATACTTAAACCTTTTGAGTAATAAAGTGTCCCTTATTGAAAAGTCTTCATTTTTTTTCTTAATTTGTTGCTTCTCCTTCTGATGATGAAGATATTTAATTTCTTGGGCCAATACTTGAGGTAAAAGTCGGTGACATGCTTGTTTTTCTTCATGCTTTTTTACATCACAGTTATTATTTTGTGTATTGACCTGTTGTTAGTTTTCAACATGCAGAACATGAATTCTTGGTGCTCAAGTCGTCAGGCTAACAAAGATAAGCCTAGAATTAGAGCATCTCTAACCGATCCCCCAAATTTTAGAGGAGTAAATGGCCGAGTATCATTTAGAGTAGTATATCCACTCATCTAAAGAAAGATTGTTTCCAACCAAACCCCTTAACTTAACTCCTTAAACATTGATTCATACCAACTTCATACAAACTTGGCTCAAACTAGAGCATTGTACATGATTTATACTACTAGATTAATATACTAGAGAAATTACACTAAATCTATCCTAAAATCTTGCTGCTCGAGAAGATTTCATCAATTGCCCTTTTCATGGATTCGTCGATGTCGTCGGAGGTGAGGTCGATAACCGGCGCAGCGGATGGCCCAGTTACAGAGGTCTTCCATGCCTTGTAGCACTCGAAGGCTCCGTGCTCTCGCTCAACGCATTCCGGATGCTGGCAGCGAAGCTTCTTCATATACGCTGCACCTCCTGATCCTCTCGCGCCTCGCTTTGGCCGACAACACGGCAGTCAAGGACTGGGGCATCCTCCAACCACGAACCCCCAACTGGAAATTAAGCTTCGCATCGGCACCGTGGAGCCTTACCAATGTAATGTCATATGCCTTCATCGTAGTGGACCGCCGAGTGGAATGTGTCGAGGCGCTCGTGGGTGTTGCGACCGGTGATTTCTGCCACCCGCGTTCCCAATGCTCACTAGCGCACGCCGTACCACTACCTCATTGTCGGCGGCGGCGGAAGGTTGGGCGATCCGCCATGGAACCGCCACGAGGAAACGTCACGGGAAAAGGAAGCACCGCGGGAGGAGTGACCACCTCGATAGGTACTTCGAATCAGCGGAGGGGAGCGTCCGCCGTCAAAAGGGAGGTAGGGTTTGCTGGGGGGAGGTGCCGACATCGGGGAGAAGTGCGGTCGGCGATGTAGAGAAAAGAATTATACTCAACCATTTTAGGAGTATAGGGGTTGGTTAGAGATGCTCTTACTGACACAATTAGGAGCTATGTTAAGATGTAAGCCTGTAACTAATGATTAGCATTCTACATGAAACGGCATTAGCTACCTTTGCTCGTGACAGCATTATTTTTCTCCGTTCGAACTTGCTTTGCCCTGTCTCCTCACCGTGAACAACATCTAACCTATCTATGATAGAATAAGGGAAGGGAATTGTATACCTCCAAAGTGAGTGAGTAATTGCAGAGACAATTAAAGTGCAGTCTACACTTGCATAAACATTTGCACGCCACGCCATGCTTTATCGTCCGGAGGCCTGGCTGGCGATCAATCGAGGACAAGGGCATCGTTGAGGGCCATGCAGTGTTGGAGGATTTGTTTGTTTATCGGTGCTAGCTTCAAGAACCTACGCGTCCGTGCGTCTGCAATCCCCTGACCAGTTTGTCTAGCTTCGATCTTGGGAGTGTCGATCCCAAGGTACAGCACTACTGCGAGTACCGAAGATTATAGAGGCTGTGGCGTGGAAGGAAGGAGCCCAGTTGTGTAAAATCAAATCTTAATTTGGACTTCGTGCTCGAGCTTTATGGTGCACTGCTGCTCACCCAACGCAAGCAACCTTCATCACTCATCCACAGAAAAGAAAAAGGAAACACAAGAGCCAAACGAACAAGATCCCGTAGAAACAAAACAAAAAAGAGAACGAAAGAAGAAACATTTTCAAGGGAGAAAAATGGACAAGGTTCTCGACAGATAACATCATCAGATGGGGTTACCAACGACGGTGCAAAGGTGATGGAATGACCGAAATACCGAATGACGTCCTAGGTAAAAAAGCCTGGACCAGATGGAGCCAGGAAGGATTAAAGAAACGGGTACGGACGACAGAGAGATTTAGGAGAGCAGACAGCAGGATTACTGGATCGGCCGGGCATTGAATCGATTCTGAATTCCGCAGACCCGATCGATCATGCAGTTTCATGCTCACATGGATTACATCTACTGCTAATGCTTGTATCTCTAGTAGATCCCATAAACTGAATCTGGATATCTTTGGTTGGGGAGCTGGAAAAGTGTTTTCACTCTGAGATCTCATGCGCGCTAGAGCAGATCCTGTAAAATCCAAACTGTGTATTCAGAAAAGTTCATGGGAGATTTTGCACTACAAGTCTACAACCATCACGAGTTCATCATCAACATAATTTACATTTACATAGATAGATAAACATTCGCTACACTCAGGGATTAATATGACCTATATCAAGATTAGCACAACCTAGACCTAACCCTAAACCCTAAACCCGGTGACGTGGAGGAGGCGGGCACTTCATCGGGGACCAAAAGGCAGTGGCGCTTCACTATGCGCTGGTACATGTACTCTACAGTGCTTTCCCTATGTGTCGGAACGCGGCGTCGTCGGCACTTCACAATGCATCAGGATACGGAGGAGGCAGCACTTCCCGCCTCATCGGAGGTGGAGTTCGCCAAGTTGGCCTAGAGGATGACCTCGAATGTGCAACACATGGAGGGCCGCCTCGTGCTGCTCGGAGGCATGGAGGCATCGCTCCATCTGATAGGCGTTGTACACAGCGGAGCACTTGCTCCTCGGGCTCGGGCTGCTCCTCCTCTTCCTCCTCGAAGAATTAAGCAACTCTATGGTGCAACGCCCTTGCCTTTTCTAGCGTGATGCATGAGTGTGCACAAGTACAATGTAAAGATAGGCGGTCCCTTGTGCACAGAGGGAGGGACATGGCGCGAGCCCGTAGTTGCTAGGAGAGCTGGACAACTCATCCCAACATGTCATTTAATTATGGGATTTGTTAGTTCTTAACTAGCCGAAAACTAACTTCATGCTCACTCAAACTCTACACTATTTAATATGCATCGTGATTCGTGCTAATCATAAATTGCAGAGGAAATTGCACGTACCAGCGATTCTTGGGGAGATTGTTGCAAGGACCAGTGACTCAAAATATTGGTTGCAAGGACCAGCAACTTTAGGTGTGATTGCTTGCAAAGTACTTTAATCATCAGACAACATGATTAAACAACTAGCCACATTGTCTATATTTTGTCATACCTGTTGCGGTAACAGATAAGAGCATCTCTAGGGAGAAGGCCTTTTTCACTCAGAGCATATCCTCCTAATTTTTGAAATGCATTTTAAATATTATAAAAATCGACAAAAAATGTAGACGTACATCTTGATGTTCTATGTGCTCACAAATTCGTTGGATGAGAAACCGGTATTTTTAGATCATTTGTAAAAAAAAAACGGTGCTATAAAAGTTTCTTCATAAAACATTTGTCAATATATATGAGAAAAAAATTCAGACTTTTTAATTTTGTAAAATGTTTTTGCGATGGCGGAAGCTTATACACATGAGTTCAGAAGTGCATTTCCGCATCTCCAGCTGCATCTTTCAAATCGGCCTCCAAAGAATTTAGGGGCGCTAGGCTTTGCCTAGTGGCAGCCGAGATGTTGGCCGCCTCCGCTGTCGCTGCCTTCGCCTCCGCCACCTCCGCCTAGCCTGCCTCCGCGTCCGCCACCTCCGCCTCCACCTCCGCCATGGCGACTGCATAGCTGTGGGCTTCCTTCCCCGCTACCCAAGCCTGACGGCGCTGGGCGTCCCCAGCTAGGGTCTCGAAGGACGCAACCAGAATCCGCTGGTCGCCGGCGCACTCGAAGCGGCAGGGTACATCGTCGTTGTCAGCGGCGATGTCGTGGATGACGGTGTCCGCGGGTGGGGCCACCGAAGGGGCCGCCATCGCCGCCCGCGCCTCCGCGAGCGCCGCCCTGGCCTCGGCGAACTCGGCCCTGGCGCCGGCGATTTCCACCGTGGCCACAACGAGGCGGTCACGGAGTTGCGGGCGCCCTGCCGCCTCCGCCGCCTCCAGGTGACATAGGCATCCCCAATGGGCCTGCCGAAGATGGTACCCGGGGTTTACTGAAGGCCCACGACTCGAAGGATAAGAAGAATCGGAAGCCCAAGTTACTATTAAGGAAAGCTAGAGTTGTATTAGGAAATACTACTTGTAATCTTGCGGGATGGGTTGGAAACCCTCCCGGATTCTGTAACTTGTGTATTACGAATCCCTCGGCTCCGCCTCCTATATAAGGGGGAGTCGAGGGACAAAGAAAACATCGATTCATTGTCTCACGCAACCCTAATTTTTACCTCGTCGAGTACTTTTCGGCTGAAACCTTCGAGATCTACTTGCCCTCTACTTCCGACTAAAACCCTAGTCTACGATCTGTAGGCATTGATAAGTTAATCCCTTATCACGAGGCCTAGTTGGTCGGCCAGAAAAGTGTCGGCGACTAGCTGCTCGTCCTCCGGGTGGGCTTGGCGGCACATGTGAACAACCTGATCTCAGCTAAGGTTGTGCTCGGCCATGGATGGATGGTAGGTTTTAGCTTGAGGTGTGCCCGTCATCCCCGCCGGTGTCCACCATATATAGCCACGGCGGGGCGGGAAACGGCGGTGGCGCGCAGGTCGTTTCTCGCGCGCGCAAAACTTGCCAATGTATTGGGTAAGCGCGGGAACGACCGTCGTCACGCGGGAACCGGTATTCGCCGGCGGCAGGCCTCGACGGGACGTTAAACCGCCATTAACAACCTTGACGCTGTCTCCGCTAAAAAAATGCGTCCGCACCGCTGGAGATAGCCGACGCAAACGGTCGCCCTGGGCCGCATGGCGTCCGCGAGCCGACGCAAACGGACATTTTGGACGTCCGAAATGCGTCGACCCGTTGAAGATGCCCTTAGCCATAGAAATTTGCGGTGTTTGGAAGATTAACTATACCATTGATAGGGTTTAGCCATATTGTGCATGTTATTATCTAGGGTGAGTCGGCGTGGTGTGGCACACACCCAACATCCACGCTTGTTGCAAGGTAATGTGGCTATCATGTGTTGTTTAATTTTGTAGTCTGGTAATTATAACTCCTTGCAAGGAATCACACCAAGAGTCGCTGGTCCTTGCAACATATTTTTTGAGTCGCTAGTCTTTGCAAAAATCTCCCCAAGTGTTGCTGGTACGTGCAATTTCCTCTAAGTTGCAACTGATATTTGATGACATCATCTGACTGAGAACGAAATTAGTTATCAGTCAACTGAGAAATAGTCACACCATTTAACTACGTCTGAGGAAGTAATTTTTTGGTATCCAGAGGCCCCCCTCCGAATCAACATTGAACTAAATATTGGAAATATATGTAGGGAATCTAAGCCAGGCTATTAAAATTTTCTATCTGGCCTTTTTTTATAATCAATACCACATATATTCATAGCAACAAATAGTACATGGTAGAGATACATGAACTGACTCCAACGATTACAAAATAAAGTCTAAAAGATAGTAACAAACCTTCGGGATCTTCAATTTCTTTCTTCTTGCAGAACACAATCTTGTACTCTTATGAAGGCAGCGAAAGATAGATAACGAACCATAAACCTGTAGATACCGGCGAAAGTTCTCCCATAAATTTTTGAGCCGCAATGCCAAGGCTGCATGCACGCACGCAACCATTAAAGCAGTCATGCAACATCAGCAAGAGTACCAACACCAGTATGTCAGGGAATAATAACCGACTAGCTTTGCCGTCGTCGATGGAGAGCCGAGAGTAGGAATCATCATTGTCGAGGACGTAGCAGCCGGGATAGAAACTGCGAGGATAATCCTCCTAGCGGCAACAACGACAAAAGATTCAAAATCGATCTGGTTAAGCAAGATCCGAAGGCCCATACCTAGAAAATTGTGATTGTTCAACACCACCATTGACACCGGGAAGAAGATCTCGTCGTCGAACGAAAGACCGAAGATCACTAATTGCCAATGAAAAAAATAGCGCGCTAACATAAATAGCATGGGCTTCAGAAAAACGCTATAGACGCTATAGCGTGCTAATAGCGTGCTATTTTTCAAAATAGCGTTTAACAAAAAATATGAAAATTCAGGATTTCAGCATATATATAATAATAGATATAGCACTCTGCAGCTATAAAATCTCGGATATGATATTTTGCTGTCAAACATCAACCAGAGATAGTTCACATAGTCCATAACTTGATATGACATAGTCTCAAAATCACAAATCATAGTTCATATTCACATTGTCCCGAACTAGAAGGACTGAAGGAGGGGAAAGGAGGCACGGGGTGAAGGCGTGAAGATGAAGCTAGGCGTGGCCGCTTACCACCGATTGACAGAGGAGAAGGGGGCGGAGCTGTGCCGTCACGTCGTTGCCTGCCGGGCAGAGCAGGTGACAAGGAGTTGGGGAGTGCGCGATTTGAGTTTCTTAGTCTAGCGTTGCATGGATTAGGAATTTAGGATACGCAAGTGGGTCAAAATATGGAATGAGCTACTAAAAAACTACTCTGCAAAATAGCGTGCTATGCGGAATAGCGAATAGCGCCAAATAGCGCGTCTTAGCGCGTGTAGCGTCATAGCGTGCCTAGAATGCATAGCGTAGCGTCCAACTCGCAAATACGCTATAGCGCCGCTATTAGCGTGAAATAGCACGCTATTTTTTTCATTGCTAATTGCAGACGATGCTATCTCCATTGAGGAGAAACCAACAAGAAAGCGGCTACCAAAATCCTAACATAATCTAATGAAAATAATACTTTTATTTGAAACTCCACGCATAGATCAGGTTCCCTACTCCTCCTGACGCCGGATAAGCCGACCGGAGGAGGGGAACCAATCTATGGAGGAGGATGAACTGGAGCGGGAGGAGAGGAACCAATCTATCTAGCCATTTTGATATGTTTTCTCCTGGATACGTACGTACGTCAGGTCCTGGTTTTCATTCTTCAGTTTCCAAGGCTGAAACCGTGCGGTAAGAGCATGTCTAGTAGAGCCCCTAAACCCTCAAACCTCTATAGCAGTTTTACAGGTTGGAAATAGCCATTTTTGTGCATTTTTACAGGTTGAAAAACAGGGGTAAAGAGTAGAACCCCTAAACCCCTAAAGAATGCAGTTTGAGGGTTCTAGTCTTTGGCTCAACCCCAACCCCTAAAACTGTCATATGCCATATCACAGATTTCATCACATATCATCATTTCACATATCACAAATATCATCACATTTCACATAAAACAATAAGCATTGTAGTTATTTATTACAACACCAAATAGTACATTCGCGCACATAAAACAATAATCATTCAAATTGTTACAACAATGTTGGACCATACAACAATAATTGTTCGAATCAAATAGAACAAAGGTAAATCATGCGGCACGGCGCTGCCCATCCAAATGCCACTGGTGCTCGACTAGATCATCACGGAGACGACCATGAGTGGCTGCAAGTTGGAGCATCTCCAGAAATTAATCTTTTAAACAAAGGAGATCTATTGAGCACATTTATATCATTGAGTGTTCCCGGCAACCCAAAGAATGCATGCCAAATCCATGTGTCCTCCGATGCCACGGCCTCAAGCACAATGGTAGCATCACGGCTTTTACCGCAATACATTCCATGCCATGCCTTTGGGCAATTTTTCCATGTCCAATGCATGCAATCAAGGCTACCTAGCATCCCCGGCCATCCCCTTTTTTCATTGGTTTCCATCAATCTTTTTGTATCTTCCTCGTTTGGTGCTCGAAGGTATGTCTCACCATACAACCGGATAACTAACTTAGCAAATCTACGGACGGATTCCGTGGTTGTATCTTGCCCAATGCGAAGATACTCGTCCGTGTAGTCCGCGGGTACACCATAGGCCGATACCCGCATTGCCGCCGATATCTTACGGTATGCACTAAACCCCATGATACCGGCGGCGGATCTACGACGCTTGAAATATGTGGAGGCCGCCTCACAGTCGATGACAATCTTCACAAATAGACTACGGCGCATTCGGTACCTTCTGCGGAAGAGGCGAGGAGGGTATGTAGGCGGAGGCGGGGCGCGGCGGAGGCGGGGCCGAGCGGAGGAGGCCGGGCGGGAGGAGGGCGGGCGGAGGCGGGCCGCGGCGGAGGCGGGGGCGGAGGCGGGGGCGGAGGAGGCGGGGCGCGGCGGAGGAGGCGGGCGCGGCGGAGGCGGGGCGGAGGCGGGACGCGGCGGAGGCGGGGCGGAGGAGGCCGGGCGCGGCGGAGGCGGGCCGCGGCGGGGCTGGAGGGCGGCGGCGGGATCGGGGGAGGAAGAGGGAGGAAGAGGGAACGAGCTGAAAGTTCCCTCCCGCGCGTGTCCGAGACGTTTACAGGTCGGGGACGGGTTGGATTGCCCAACCCTCGTTTCTACAGGCCAAGAAGGGATTCCCAGGTCCGACCTGGGATTTTTTTTACAGTTTTACAGTTTTAGGGGCTCTAGTCTTTGCGATTTTTTCGTCAAAAACTGTAAAAAAGCGGTTATTTTTACAGATTTAGGGGTTTAGGGGCTCTACTAGACATGCTCTAAGATAGATATTCTCGGAGCCCATGCTTGCCATGCACACATCCCATGCGTTCAGGCGCGCCAAGAATCTCGCCTAGGATCCTCCTAGCAGGCAGCGGATCGGCACAAAAAGCTGCGTCAGTTACCAGTGGACTCGCCAAATTCTAGCGTCGTCTTCCCCCTTTTCAGCATGCATGGTTGTTTGAGGCGATCGTATCGCGGTAATCATCAGCATATCTATCTACAGTTTCTGCGTCTTCTGGTGAAGGGAGTACACATGGCCTTTTATTACTAGCACACTTGGGTGATGTTAAGCTGGTAACTCATGAAACCAAATTAGCTAGTACCTCCCCCTTGTGACAGCATTATTTTTCTCTGTTCAAACTTGCTTTTCTCATGTCTCCTCCCTCTTGAACCACATCTAACATATCTAAGATAGAATAAGGCCACGAGGGGAGGCAATTGTATATTCTCATGCATGATATGATCCTGCCTCCAAAGCGAGCGAGTAATTGCAGAGACAATCAAAGTGCAGTCTAAGCTAGCTAGGGCATAAACAATTGCACGCCACGCTTTATCCTCCTCCGGAGGTCTGGCTGGCAAATGGCGATCGATCGACTGATCGAGGACAAGGGCATCGATCGACGAGGGCCAATGCAGTCTTGCAGGATTTTGTTTCTTTATCATCAGTGTACTGGTTTCAAGAGCAGCGCGTCCGTGCGTCTGCGATCCCCTGATCAGTTCTTTTACTACACTAGTAGTCATGCGAGTACCGAAGATTTCAGAGGCGACGGCGTGGAGCCCAGTTGTTTTAAAATAAAATCTTCATTTGCTCTTCGTGCTCCAGCTTTATGATGCCCCGCTGCTAAACGCAAGCAATCTCTGAATGAAACAGGGGGAATAAAAGAGCGAGACGACCAAGACCGATTCTGAGAATGACAGAATAAACATCTTGAGAAGAGAAGAGAGGGAGAAGGCTCTCGACAAATAACATCATCAGATGGGACGGGATTACTAACAAGGACGATGCAAAGGGCGAGGGCATGGCGGAATGGCGTGCTAGGGAAAAGCCTAACCGGATGGAGCCAGGAAGGATTAAACAAACAACGGTGATCGTCGCACGGAGGTCAGAGAGAGGTTTAGTCATTTAGAATAGCAGACAGCAGGATTAGACTGGATCAGACGGGCACTGAATCGGTTCTGAATTCCGGTAGACCCGATCATGCGTTGTCAAACTGACGATGATTACATCTATTGCTAATGCTAGACTGCTAACAAGCTAGCAAAGCTATGACGTGAAGTAAGTAGAATCAAATATAGCATCGGGTAAAGAGTAGGGTCGTGCTCGTGTCGCGCTCTGTTTTTCCTTTTGCTACAGGGGTGGCGGGGCCTCGCCGTGCTCCCTCTTCCCCACAGCTTGTGGAGGACAAGAGATGGAACAAAAAGAGCATGGAGCAAGTTGGTGCAAGAAGTACACTTTGGATGAAAGAAGCCATGCACGGTAACTGATGGAGGCGGTAATTTGGTCTCATCAGAACGTAACTCGGCATGCCAGTTGGTTTCTGATTCTTAATATAGCTTGCCACGGTATAGACAACATATGATTAACGTCATTCTGTCAAACGAAGCAAGACAGTCGATATGTCCGAGTGGTTAAGGAGACAGACTCGAAATCTGTTGGGCTTTGCCTGCGCAGGTTCGAATCCTGCTGTCGACGTTTTCTTTCTGTTTTTTATCACTTTCTTTTTGGGCCCGATAGCCAGGAAAGAACCAACAGCGAACGGTGCGCGCCTCAACGCGACGTCCATTGGGCTAGCCCCTCTACCTTGCATCCACACCACTGGAAACATCGTGCGAGTATATGGCCCACTACACGCCCTCGTATACAAATGATCAGACCAATTAAACATTATTTAAATATGAACAATTTTCAAATATGAACACTTTTTAAAATGACTATTTTTCAAATTTTGAAAACTTTGAATGTAAGTAGTTTTAAGATTTAAACATTTTTTAAAATAGTAACTGCACGTATTATCCATGTTGTGCAAGATGGAATAGCTCCCGCCTGTGTAATTTCCTTCATCGGCCGCTCCTAATGCCGCGCACAGATGAAAGGGTACCCCCTCTGTACACTAAGGGTATATCCAACGGGCCGGCGCAAACGGTCGCATAAAATGCGTCTGCATCCTGCTCCAGCGGGCGACGCATCGACGCAAACGCGACGTAAATATGCGGCACGTTTGCGTCTCCGTGGATGCTGCGCGGTCGTGCTTAGCGTCGCTCGCTTCGCCCACGGGCCCGCCTGGCAGCGACCCTGGTTCAATCGGCCTCGAATCAAAGCACAACAAAGCGCGCCAATGTCAACCGCCGGAGTGGTAACCGCGCCGATCAACCCGCCAACCACCGAAATGGAGCGCCAAACCGCTGCGGAAGAGCAACCGCAAGCCTCTTTGTTATACGCGCCGCCATTAATCCCCGCAGAACATAACCCTTGTGTCCACTGTAATTCACGTCGAACCGCCTGCTTCTTCTTCTCCAACACCGGCTAGCCAGACGCCATGAGCGACTACACGCTGCCGTCGGACTCTGAGAGCGAGGGCAAGCCGCCCGGATGGCTGCATTGGTGGGAATCGCCTACGATGCCAAGCGATCCGGGCTCCACGCCCAGCGACCCTGCCTCCACGCCGAGTGAGGAGGAGGACGACAGAGGCGCCGATGCCAGCGTCGGCCAGTGATGAGGACATCCCTACCACACTACTACCTCTGCCATTACAAACTGAAGATGAAGCTGCTGTGAAGCTCAAGTCCAATGAAGTTCGGATTGGATCTATTACAAAGGCTCGTGCGAAGCTACTTAAACAACAGGTGGACTTGTTCCTAAACGATACTTTGATTGATGAGAACTTTATACTGCCTAAGTCCTGTTACTTATGTATCATCAGGTATGAAGAGGAGACAAGCATCGCACGAGGAGGAGAGGAGCAGCTGGATGATGCGTGTAGTTGACACGTCCGTTGGGAACCCCAAGAGGAAGGTGTGATGCGCACAGCGGCAAGTTTCCCTCAGTAAGAAACCAAGGTTTAATCGAACCAGTAGGAGTCAAGAAGCACGTTGAAGGTTGATGGCGGCGGGATGTAGTGCGGCGCAACACCGGAGATTCCGGCGCCAACGTGGAACCCGCACAACACAACCAAAGTACTTTGCCCCAACGAAACGAGTGAGGTTGTCAATCTCACCGGCTTGCTCGTAACAAAGGGTTAACCGTATTGTGTGAAAGATGATTGTTTGCGGAGAAAACGAGTAAAACAAGTATTGCGGCATATTTGTATTTCGGTATTAAAAGAATGGACCGGGGTCCACGGTTCACTAGAGGTGTCTCTCCCATAAGATAAAAGCATGTTGGGTGAACAAATTACGGTCGGGCAATTGACAAATAGAGAGGGCATAACAATGCACATACATGATATGATAAGTATAGTGAGATTTAATTGGGCATTACGACAAAGTACATAGACCGCCATCCAAGCTGCATCTATGCCTAAAAGTCCACCTTCGAGGTTATCGTCCGAACCCCTTCCAGTATTAAGTTGCAAAGCAACGAGACAATTGCATTAAGTATGGTGCGTAATGTAATCAACAACTACATCCTCGGACATAGTGCCAATGTTTTATCCCTAGTGGCAACGAGCACAACACAACCTTAGAACTTTCGTCATCTGTCCCAGGTGTCAATGCGGGCATGAACCCACTATCGAGCATAAATACTCCCTCTTGGAGTTAAAAGCAAAAACTTGGCCGAGCCTCTACTAGTAACGGAGAGCATGCAAGATCATAAACAACACATATGTAATAACTTGATAATTAACATAACATGGTATTCTCTATCCATCGGATCCCGACAAACACAACATAGAGTATTACGGATAGATGATCTTGATCATGTTAGGCAGCTCACAAGATCCAACAATGAAGCACAATGAGGAGAAGACAACCATCTAGCTACTGCTATGGACCCATAGTCCAGGGGTGAACTACTCACTCATCACTCCGGAGGCGACCATGGCGGTGTAGAGTCCTCCGGGAGATGAATCCCCTCTCCGGCGGGGTGCGGAGGAGATCTCCAGAATCCCCGAGATGGGATCGGCGGCGGCGGCGTCTCGGTAAGGTTTTCCGTATCGTGGTTTTTCGCCTCGGGGGTTTTGCGACGGAGGCTTTAAGTAGGCGGAAGGGCGAGTCGGGGCACGACGAGGGGCCCACACCATAGGGCGGCGCGGGCCCCTCCTTGGCGCGCCGCCATGTGGTGTCGCCACCTCGTGGCCCCACTTCGTATGCTCTTCGGTCTTCGGAAGGTTCGTGGCAAAATAGGCCCCCGGGTCTTCGTTTCGTCCAATTCCGAGAATATTTCGTTACTAGGATTTCGAAACCAAAAACGAGCGAGAAACGGAAGCGGCACTTCGGCATCTTGTTAATAGGTTAGTTCCGAGAAAATGCACGAATATGACATAAAGTGTGCATAAAACATGTAGGTATCATCAATAATATGGCATAGAACATAAGAAATTATCGATACATCGGAGACGTATCAAGCATCCCCAAGCTTAGTTACTGCTCGTCCCGAGCGAGTAAAACGATAACAAAGATAATTTCGAAGTGATATGCCATCATAACCTTGATCATACTATTTGTAAACACATGTAATGAATGCAGCGATCAAAACAATGGTAATGACATGAGTAAACAAGTGAATCATAAAGCAAAGACTTTTCATGAATAGTACTTCAAGACAAGTATTAATAAGTCTTGCATAAGAGTTAACTCATAAAGCAATAAATCAAAGTAAAGGCATTGAAGCAATACAAAGGAAGATTAAGTTTCAGCGGTTGCTTTCAACTTATAACATGTATATCTCATAGATAATTGTCAACATAGAGTAATATAACAAGTGCAATATGCAAGTATGTAGGAATCAATGCACAATTCACACAAGTGTTTGCTTCTTGAGGTGGAGAGAGATAGGTGAACTGACTCAACATAAAAGTAAAGAGAATGGTCCTTCAAAGAGGAAAGCATCGATTGCTATATTTGTGCTAGAGCTTTTATTTTGAAAACATGAAACAATTTTGTCAACGGTAGTAATAAAGCATATGAGTTATGAAAATTATATCTTACAAGTTGCAAGCCTCATGCATAGTATACTAATAGTGCCCGCACCTTGTCCTAATTAGCTTGGACTACCGGATCTTTGCAATGCACATGTTTTAACCAAGTGTCACAATGGGGTACCTCCATGCCGCTTTGTACAAAGGTCTAAGGAGAAAGCTCGCATTTTGGATTTCTCGCTTTTGATTATTCTCAACTTAGACATCCATACCAGTACAACATGGACAACAGATAATGGACTCCTCTTTAATGCATAAGCATGTGGCAACAATTATTATTCTCATATGAGATTGAGGATATGTGTCCAAAACTGAAACTTCCACCATGATTCATGGCTTTAGTTAGCGGCCCAAAGTTCTTCTCTAACAATATGCATGCTCCAACCATGAAGGTGGTAGATCTCTCTTACTTCAAACAAGACGGACATGCATATCAACTCACATGATATTCAACAAAGAATAGTTGATGGCGTCCCCAGAAACATGGTTATCGCACAACAAGCAACTTAATAAGAGATAAAGTGCATAAGTACATATTCAATACCACAATAGTTTTTAAGCTATTTGTCCCATGAGCTATATATTGCAAAGGTGAATGATGGAATTTTAAAGGTAGCACTCAAGCAATTTACTTTGGAATGGCGGATAAATACCATGTAGTAGGTAGGTATGGTGGACACAAATGGCATAGTGGTTGGCTCAAGGATTTTGGATGCATGAGAAGTATTCCCTCTCGATACAAGGTTTAGGCTAGCAAGGTTATTTGAAACGAACACAAGGATGAACGGTACAGCAAAACTCACATAAAAGACATATTGTAAACATTATAAGGCTCCATACCGTCTTCCTTGTTGTTCAAAACTCAATACTAGATATTATCTAGACTCTAGAGAAACCAAATATGCAAACCAAATTAGCAAGCTCTAAGTATTTCTTCATTAATGGGTGCAAAGTATATGATGCAAGAGCTTAAACATGAGCACAAAAATTGCCAAGTATCAAATTATCCAAGACATTTTAGAATTACTACATGTAGTATTTTCCAATTCCAACCATATAACAATTTAACGAAGAAGAAACTTCGCAATGAATACTATGAGTAGAGCCTAAGGACATATTTGTCCATATGCTACAGCGGAGCGTGTCTCTCTCCCATAAAGTGAATGCTAGGATCCATTTTATTCAAACAAAACAAAAAAAACAAAAACAAACCGACGCTCCAAGCAAAGTACATAAGATGTGACGGAATAAAAATATAGTTTCGGGGGAGGAACCTGATAATGTTGTCGATGAAGAAGGGGATGCCTTGGGCATCCCCAAGCTTAAACGCTTGAGTCTTCTTATAATATGCAGGGGTGAACCACGGGGCATCCCCAAGCTTAGAGCTTTCACTCTCCTTGATCATATTGCATCATACTCCTCTCTTGATCCTTGAAAACTTCATCCACACCAAACTCGAAACAACTCATTAGAGGGTTAGTGCATAATAAAAATTCACATGTTCAGAGGTGACACAATCATTCTTAACACTTCTGTACATTGCATAAAGCTACTTGGACATTAGTGGATCAAAGAAATTCATCCAACATAGCAAAAGAGGCAATGCAAAATAAAAGGCAGAATCTGTCAAAACAGAACAGTCCGTAAAGATGGATTTTATTAGGCCACCAGACTTGCTCAAATGAAAATGCTCAAATTGAATGAAAGTTGCGTACATATCGGAGGATCATGCACGTAAATTGGCTTAATTTTCTGAGCTTCCTACAGGGAGGTAGACCCAGATTCGTGACAGCAAAGAAATCTGGAACTGCGCAGTAATCTAAATCTAGTACTTACTTTACTATCAAAGATTTTACTTGGCACAACAAAACTCAAAACTAAGATAAGGAGAGGTTGCTACAGTAGTAAACAACTTCCAAGACACAAATATAAAACAAAGTACTGTAGCAAAATAACACATGGGTTATCTCCCAAGAAGTTCTTTCTTTATAGCCATTAAGATGGGCTCAACGAGTTTTAATGATGCACTCGCAAGAAATAGTAGTTGAAGCAAAAGAGAGCATCAAGAGGCAAATTCAAAACACATTTAAGTCTAACATGCTTCCTATGCATAGGAATCTTGTAAGTAAACAAGTTCATGAAGAGCAAAGTAACAAGCATAGGAAGATAAAACAAGTGTAGCTTCAAAAATTTCAGCACATAGAGAGGCATTTTAGTAACATGAAAATTTCTACAACCATATTTTCCTCTCTCATAATAACTTTCAGTGGCAACATGAGCAAACTCAACAATATAACTATCACATGAAGCATTCTTATCATGAGTCTCATGCATAAAATTATTACTCTCCACGTAAGCATAATCAATTTTATTAGTTGTAGTGGGAGCAAATTCAACAAAGTAGCTATCATCATATATAGGAGGCATATTATAATCATAAAAGAAAATTTTCTCCTCAATGCTTGGGGGACTAAAAAGATCATACTCATCAGAGCCAGCTTCCCCAAGCTTAGAATTTTCCATAGCATTAGCAACAATGGTGTTCAAAGCATCCATAGTAATAACATTCCCATTAGCATGCATATAAAATTCCATGGGTTTTTTAATTCTCTCTTCAAACACATCATGTCCTAATTCAAGATAAAGTTCATAAAGATTTCTCATATTTTTGTTGTTTTCCATTATGCTTAACTAGTGAAATAAAAACATGCATGATATTAAGTAAAGTAAAACAAGTAACTAATTTTTTTTTGTATTTTTGATATAGCAAACAAGATAGTAAATAAAGTAAAGCTAGCAACTAATTTTTTTGTGTTTTGATATAATGCAGCAAACAAAGTAGTAAATAAAATAAAGCAAGACAAAAACAAAGTAAAGAGATTGAGAAGTGGAGACTCCCCTTGCAGCGTGTCTTGATCTCCCGACAACGGCGCCGAGAAATTTGCTTGATGCGTGTAGTTGACACGTCCGTTGGGAACCCCAAGAGGAAGGTGTGATGCGCACGGCGGCAAGTTTCCCTCGATAAGAAACCAAGGTTTAATCGAACCGGTAGGAGTCAAGAAGCACGTTGAAGGTTGATGGCGGCGGGATGTAGTGTGGCGCAACACCGGAGATTCCGGCGCCAACGTGGAACCTGCACAACACAACCAAAGTACTTTGCCCCAACGAAACGGTGAGGTTGTCAATCTCACCGGCTTGCTTGTAACAAAGGGTTAACCGTATTGTGTGGAAGATGATTGTTTGCAGAGAAAACGAGTAAAACAAGTATTGCGGCAGATTTGTATTTCGAGTATTAAAAGAATGGACCGGGGTCCACAGTTCACTAGAGGTGTCTCTCCCATAAGATAAAAGCATGTTGGGTGAACAAATTACAGTCGGGCAATTGACAAACAGAGAGGGCATAACAATGCACATACATGATATGATAAGTATAGTGAGATTTAATTGGGCATTACGACAAAGTACATAGACCGCCATCCAACTGCATCTATGCCTAAAAAGTCCACCTTCGAGGTTATCGTCGGAACCCCTTCCGGTATTAAGTTGCAAAGCAACGAGACAATTGCATTAAGTACGGTGCGTAATGTAATCAACAACTACATCCTCGGACATAGCGCCAATGTTTTATCCCTAGTGGCAACGACACAACACAACCTTAGAACTTTACATCACTTGTCCCAAGTGTCAATGCGAGCATGAACCCACTATCGAGCATAAATACTCCCTCTTGGAGTTAAAAGCAAAAACTTGGCCGAGCCTCTACTAGTAACGGAGAGCATGCAAGATCATAAACAACACATATGTAATAACTTGATAATTAACATAACATGGTATTCTCTATCCATCGGATCCCGACAAACACAACATAGAGTATTACAGATAGATGATCTTGATCATGTTAGGCAGCTCACAAGATCCAACAATGAAGCACAATGAGGAGAAGGCAACCATCTAGCTACTGCTATGGACCCATAGTCCAGGGGTGAACTACTCACTCATCACTCCGGAGGCGACCATGGCGGTGTAGAGCCCTCCGGGAGATGAATCCCCTCTCCGGCGGGGTGCCGGAGGAGATCTCCGAATCCCCCGAGATGGGATCGGCGGCGGCGGCGTCTTAGTAAGGTTTTCCGTATCGTGGTTTTTCGCCTCAGGGGTTTCGCGACGGAGGCTTTAAGTAGGCGGAAGGGCAGAGTCGGGGGCCTGACGAGGGGCCCACACCATAGGGCGGCGCGGGCCCCTCCTTGGCCGCGCCGCCATGTGGTGTCGCCACCTCGTGGCCCCACTTCGTATGCTCTTCGGTCTTCCGGAAGGTTCGTGGCAAAATAGGCCCCTGGGTCTTCGTTTCGTCCAATTCCGAGAATATTTCGTTACTAGGATTTACGAAACCAAAAACAGCGAGAAAACGAGAGCCGGCACTTCGGCATCTTGTTAATAGGTTAGTTCCAGAAAATGCACGAATATGACATAAAGTGTGCATAAAACATGTAGGTATCATCAATAATATGGCATGGAACATAAGAAATTATCGATACGTCGGAGACGTATCACTGGACGTGAAGATGGACGTGGAGCTGGACATGAAGATATCTCATGGACGCGCGAGGGAGGAGCGGGAGGCATGCGCGAGAGGAGAAGCCAAAGTCCAGGCCGGCCCAGCACCCGGTCAGACCGGCACCCACGCAAGCGCGCCCGTTCCCTGGCCCGGTCCAACCGGGCGGCCCGCCGGATCCACCCCGGCGCCAACCGGGCGCCCTCTTGATGCCAACCGGGCGGGTTACTGCGCGACACGTTCCATGCCCGGTCCCTGGCCCGGTTTGAACCAGCCAGCCCGGTCCCAGGCCCGGTCGACCGGCCACCAGACCGACCGTGTCCGAGTCTGTCTCGGCCAGATCTATTCTGGGTCGGTTATTGATACGTCCAAAACGTATTTACTTTCCCCAACACTTTTGCTATTGTTTTGCCTCTAATTTGTGTATTTTGGATACAACTAACACGGACTAACGCTGTTTTCGCGGAAGCTGCTCCGGTGTCTCGTTTTTGTGCGGAAATCCAACTTTCAGGAAAATCCTCGGAATTTATGCCAAAAGTCTTATTTTTCCAGAAGATTGACGGAGCCAGAAGGGCAAGCCAGGTGGAGGCCCGAGGCCCCCACACACTAGGCCGGCGCGACCCAGGAGGGGGGCGCGCCGCCCTACTGTGTGGCCCCCTCGGCCGGCCTCCGACGCCCTCCTCTGGACTACTTAACGCCTTCGACCTAAAAACGCACGGGGGGTTAGAAGAAATCACGAGAAGACATCCAGTACGCCGCCACCGTTGCGAAACTCCGTCTCGGGACCAGAAACTCCGTTCTGGCACTCCGTCGGGACGGGGAATTGGAGGAGATCATCGCCATCATCACCACCGACGCCTCTCCATCGACCAGCCATGTTTCCCCCATCCATGTGTGAGTAATTCCCCCGCTGTAGGCTGAAGGGGATGGAAGGGATTGGATGAGATTGGTCATGTAATAGCATAAGATTGTTAGGGAATAGTGCCTAGTGTCCGTAATTGGTACTTTTATGATATTGTTGCAACTTGTTATGCTTAATGCTTGTCACTAGGGCCCGAGTGCCATGATCTCAGATCTGAACATGTTATCAATTCATGATGATATTCATTGCTTTATGATCTTACCTGCAAGTTGTATACACGTATTGTTGTCCGGAACCCGAGGCCCCAAAGTGACGAAATTGGGACAACCGAAGGGGAAGGCAGTGATATGAGGATCACATGTGTTCACGGAGTGTTAATGCTTTGCTCCGGTGCTCTATTAAAAGGAGTACCTTAATTTCCAGTAGATTCCCTAGAGGCTCGGCTGCCACCGGCTGGTGATGTCTACGCACGCTTCTATTCCTGTAGACAGTGTTGGGCCTCCAAGAGCAGAGGTTTGTAGAACAGCAACAAGTTTCCCTTAAGTGAATCACCCAAGGTTTATCAAACTCAGGGAGGAAGAGGTCAAAGATATCCCTCTCAAGCAACCCTGCAATCACGATACAAGAAGTCTCTTGTGTCCCCAACACACCTAATACACTTGTCAGATGTATAGGTGCACTAGTTCGGAGAAGAGATAGTAAAACACAGGTGGTATGAATGAATATGAGCAGTAGTAACGGCGCCAGAAAATAGCTTGCTTGGCGTGCGATTGATGGTAGTAATATTGCAGGAAGTAAAGATGCGAGTAAAACGAGTAAATAAGCGATGATTGCAGTATTTGGAAACAAGGCCTAGGGATCATACTTTCACTAGTGGACACTCTCAACATTGATCACATAATAAAACCACTCTACACTCTCTTGTTGGATGACAAAACCATTAATTGTGTAGGGCTACAAGAGCACCTCAATGCCGGAGTTAACAAGCTCCACAACATTCGATGTTCGTATTTAAATAACCTTAGAGTGCATGATAGACCATTGCAATTATACCGAGTACTAACATAGCATGCACACTGTCACCATCAGGCTATGAAAGGAGGAATAGATCGCATCAATACTATTATAGTAATAGTTAACTTCATAATCTACAAGAGATCACAATCATAACCTATGCCAAGTACTACATGATGCACACACTTGTCACCATTACATCATGGAGGAGGAATAGAGTACTTTAATAACATCACTAGAGTAGCACATAGATTAATAGTGATATAAAGCACATTGCAATCATAAAGGAATATAAATAAGCACTTCACTATGCTACTCTGAATTACTCTTTGGCAAGATAACGAACACTAATTCATCATGTAGGCAAACCTTAAAGATGTATTCCCAAGTACTAATAAACACCCCACGCTGTCACTGTGAGCATTCATAGGAGGTACTAACACACCACAATTTCATAGAGACATCCAACTCAAATCATAAGCTGGGTGAATAAGTATTACGTGAAATATAGCCTAAGAGACCCACACGGTGCACACACTCGTCACCTTTACACACGTGGGACAAGGAGTCTCCGGAGATCACATAAGTAAAATCCACTTGAATAGCATAACGACATCTAGATTACAAACTCATCATATGGATCTCAATCATGTAAGGCAGCTCATGAGATCATTGTATTGAAGTACATGGGAGAGAGATTAACCACATAGCTACCGGTACAGCCCTTAGCCTCGATGGAGAACTACTCCCTCCTCATGGGAGACAGCAGCGTTGATGAAGATGGCGGTGGTGTCGATGGAGATGCCTTCCGGGGGCACTTCCACATCCCGGCGGGGTGCCGGAACAGAGACTCCTGTCCCCCAGATCTTGGCTTCGCGATGGCGGCAGCTCTGGAAGGTTTCTCGTACCGTGGCTTTTTCGTCAATCCATATCGAAGATTTAGGTCAGGGAGCTTTAAATAGGCGAAGAAGCGGAGTCAGAGGGGCCACGGGGCCTCCTCACACTAGGGGGGCGCGCCCCCCTTGGGCCGCACCGCCCACACGTGTGGGGCCCCAGGGCTCCCCTCTGGTGCCTCTCCGGTGTTCTGGAAGCTTTGTGGAATTATAAGATGTTGGGCGTTGATTTCGTCCAATTCCGAGAATATTTCCTTACTAGGATTTACGAAACCAAAAACAGCAGAAAACGAGAACCGGCACTTCGGCATCTCGTCAATAGGTTAGTTCCGGAAAACGCATAAAATCATCATATAGTGTGAACAAAACATGTAGGTATTATCATAAAAGTAGCATGGAACATAAGAAATTATAGATACGTTTGAGACGTATCAAGCATCCCCAAGCTTAGTTCCTACTCGCCCTCGAGTAGGTAAACGATAACAAAGATAATTTCTTAAGTGACATGCTATCATAATCTTGATCAATACTATTGTAAAGCATATGAGATGAATGCAGCGATTCGAAGCAATGGTGAAGATAATGACTAAACAACTGAATCATATAGCAAAGACTTTTCATGAATAGTACTTTCAAGACAAGCATCAATAAGACTTGCATAAGAGTTAACTCATAAAGCAATAGATTCAAAGTAAAGGCATTGAAGCAACACAAAGGAAGATATAAGTTTCAGCAGTTGCTTTCAACTTCAACATGTATATCTCATGGATAATTGTCAACACAAAGTAATATAACAAGTGCAATAGGTAAACATGTAAGAATCAATGCACACAGTTCATACAAGTGTTTGCTTCTAAGATAGAAAGAAGTAGGTAAACTGACTCAACAATAAAGTAGAAGAATGGCCCTTCGCGAGAGGAAGCATGGATTACTATTTTTGTGCTAGAGCTTTTATTTTGAAAACATAGAAACAATTTTGTCAATGGTAGTAATAAAGCATATGTGTTATGTATAAGATATCCTATAAGTTGCAAGGCTCATGCATAGTATACCAATAGTGCTCGCACCTTGTCCTAATTAGCTTGGATTAATATGGATTATCATTGCATAGCATATGTTTTAACCAAGTGTCACAAAGGGGTACCTCTACGCCGCATGTACAAAGGTCTAAGGAGAAAGCTCGCATTGGATTTCTCGCTTTTGATTATTCTCAACTTAGACATCCATACCGGGACAACATAGACAACGAGATAATGGACTCCTCTTTAATGCATAAGCATTCAACAACGATTAAAATTCTCATAAGATATTGAGGATTAATTGTCCAAGCTGAAACTTCCACCATGAATCATGGCTTTAGTTAGCGGCCCAATGTTCTTCTCTAACAATATGCATACTCAAACCATTTGATCATGAAAATCACCCTTACTTCAGACAAGACGAACATGCATAGCAACTCACATGATATTCAACAAAGGTAAAAGTTGATGGCGTCCCAAGAAACATGGTTACCGCTCAACAAGCAACTTATAAGAAATAAGATACATAGCTGCATATTCTTCACCACAATAGTTTTTAAGGCTATTTTCCCATGAGCTATATATTGTAAAGACAAAGAATGAAGTTTTAAAGGTAGCACTCAAGTAATTTACTTTGGAATGGCAGAGAAATACCATGTAGTAGGTAGGTATGGTGGACACAAATGGCATAGTTTTTGGCTCAAGGATTTGGATGCACGAGAAGAATTCCTCTCAATACAAGGCTAGGCTAGCAAGGTTGTTTGATGCAAACTCAAGTATAAAATGGTGCAGCAAGACTCACATATGAAAATATTATAATTATTATAAGACTTTACATTGTCTCCTTGTTGTTCAAACACCTTAACCAGAAAATATCTAGACTCTAGAGATCAATCATGCAAATCAAATTTTAACAAGCTCTATGTAGTTCTTCATTAATAGGTACAAAGTACATGATGCAAGAGCTTAAACATGATCTATATGAGCACAACAATTTCCAAGTATCAAATTATTCAAGACATTATACCATTTACCACATGCGGCATTTTCCGTTTCCAACCATATAACAATTAACGAAGCAGTTTCAACCTTCGCCATGAACATTAAAAGTAAAGCTAAGAACACATGTGTTCATATGCAACAGCGGAGCGTGTCTCTCTCCCACACAAGCATGAATTTATTCAGAGAATGAAAATAACAAAACAAAAATAAAAGCACACGGACGCTCCAAGTAAAGTACATAAGATGTGACGGAATAAAAATATAGTTTCACTAGAGGTGACCTGATAAGTTGTCGATGAAGAAGGGGATGCCTTGGGCATCCCCAAGCTTAGATGCTTGAGTCTTCTTGAAATATCCAGGGATGAACCACGGGGGCATCCCCAAGCTTAGACTTTTCACTCTTCTTAATCATAGTATATCATCCTCCTCTCTTGATCCTTGAAAACTTCCTCCACACCAAACTCAAAACAAACTCATTAGAGGGTTAGTGCATAATAAAAAATTCATATATTCAGAGGTGACACAATCATTCTTAACACTTCTGGACATTGCACAAAGCTACTGGAAGTTAATGGAACAAACAAATCCATCCAACATAGCAAAACAGGCAATGCAAAATAAAAGGCAGAATCTGTCAAAACAGAACAGTTCGTAAAGACGAATTTTTTAGAGGCACCAGACTTGCTCAGATGAAAATTCTCAAATTGAATGAAAGTTGCGTACATATCTGAGGATCACGCACGTAAATTGGCAGATTTTTCTGAGTTACCTACAGAGAATACTACTCAAATTCGTGACAGCAAGAAATCTGTTTCTGCGCAGTAATCCAAATCTAGTATCAACCTTACTATCAAAGACTTCACTTGGCACAACAATGCAATAAAATAAAGATAAGGAGAGGTTGCTACAGTAGTAACAACTTCCAAGACTCAAATATAAAACAAAGTTGCTGTAGTAAAATAAAAACATGGGTTATCTCGCAATAAGTGCTTTCTTTATAGCCATTAAGATGGGCTCGGCTGTTTTAATGATGCACTCCCAAGAAATAAGAGTTGAAGCAAAAGAGAGCATCAAAAAGCAAGTATGAAACAAATTTAAGCCTAACCCACTTCCTATGAAAAGGAATCTTATACACAAATAAATTCATGAGGAGCAAAGTGACAAGCATAGGAAGATAAAACACGAGTAACTTCAAGATGCTCAACATAAAGAGGGGAAACTTAATATTATTAAGATGCATATAACCATGTTTCCCTCTCTCATAATAACTTTCAGTGGCATCATGAACAAACTCAACAATGTAACTATCACATAAAGCATTCTTATCATGAGTCTCATGCATAAAATAATTACTACTCCCAACATAAGCATAATCATTCTTATTAATTGTAGTGGGAGCAAATTCAACAAAGTAGCTATCATTATTATTCTCATCATCAAATATAGGAGGCATAGTATAATCATAATAAACTTTATCCTCCATAGTAGGTGGCACCAAAAGACCACTATCATTATAATCATCATAAATAGGAGGCAAAGTATCATCAAAGAAAATTTTCTCCTCAATGCTTGGGGGACTAAAAATATCATGCTCATCAAAACCAGCTTCCCCAAGCTTAGAACTTTCTATATCATTATCAACAATGGTGTTCAAAGCGTTCATACTAATATTACTACCGACATGCAAATAAGGTTCCATAGGTTTTTTAATTTTCGCATCAAACAATCCATGTCTTAACTCGGGAAATAGAATAAAAAGCTCATTGTTGTCCATTATGCCTAACTAGTGTAAACAAGAAACAAAAAGATGCAATTGCAGGATCTAAAGGAAATAGCTTCGAGCACTCACACACCGGCAACAGTGCTAGGAAATAGCTTAGTAGTCGGAGGATGTGAATACCTTTTACCTTACCTCCCCGGCAACGGCGCCAGAAAATAGCTTGGTTGCCGGGGTCCGGAGTGTGAGTGCCTTTTACCTTACCTCACCGGCAACGGCGCCAGAAAATAGCTTGATGTCTACGCACGCTTCTATTCCTGTAGACAGTGTTGGGCCTCCAAGAGCAGAGGTTTGTAGAACGAGCGAGCAAGTTTCCCTTAAGTGAATCACCCAAGGTTTATCGAACTCAGGGAGGAAGAGGTCAAAGATATCCCTCTCAAGCAACCCTGCAATCACGATACAAGAAGTCTCTTGTGTCCCCAACACACCTAATACACTTGTCAGATGTATAGGTGCACTAGTTCGGCGAAGAGATAGTAAAACACAGGTGGTATGAATGAATATGAGCAGTAGTAACGGCGCTAGTAAATAGCTTGCTGGCGTGCAGTTGATGGTAGTAATATTGCAGGAAGTAAAGATGCAGTAAAACAGTAAATAAGCGATGATTGCAGTATTTGGAAACAAGGCATAGGGATCATACTTTCACTAGTTGACACTCTCAACATTGATCACATAATAAAACCACTCTACACTCTCTTGTTGGATGACAAACACCATTAATTGTGTAGGGCTACAAGAGCACCTCAATGCCGGAGTTAACAAGCTCCACAACATTCGATGTTCGTATTTAAATAACCTTAGAGTGCATGATAGACCATTGCAATTATATCGAGTACTAACATAGCATGCACACTGTCACCATCAGGCTATGAAAGGAGGAATAGATCGCATCAATACTATCATAGTAATAGTTAACTTCATAATCTACAAGAGATCACAATCATAACCTATGCCAAGTACTACATGATGCACACACTGTCACCATTACATCATGGAGGAGGAATAGAGTACTTTAATAACATCACTAGAGTAGCACATAGATTGATAGTGATATAAAGCACATTGCAATCATAAAGGAATATAAATAAGCACTTCACTATGCTACTCTGGAATTACTCTTTGGCAAGATAACGAACACTAATTCATCATGTAGGCAAACCTTAAAGATGTATTCCCAACTACTAATAAACACCCCACGCTGTCACTGTGAGCATTCATAGGAGGTACTAACACACCACAATTTCATAGAGACATCCAACTCAAATCATAACTCGGTGAATAAGTATTCTGTGAAATATAGCCTAAGAGACCCACACGGTGCACACATTGTCACCTTTACACACGTGGGACAAGGAGTCTCCGGAGATCACATAAGTAAAATCCACTTGAATAGCATAACGACATCTAGATTACAAGCTCATCATATGGATATCAATCATGTAAGGCAGCTCATGAGATCATTGTATTGAAGTACATGGGAGAGAGATTAACCACATAGCTACCGGTACAACCCTTAGCCTCGATGGAGAACTACTCCCTCCTCATGGGAGACAGCAGCGTTGATGAATATGGCGGTGGTGTCGATGGAGATGCCTTCCGGGGGCACTTCCCCGTCCCGGCGGGGTGCCGGAACAGAGAATCCTGTCCCCCAGATCTTGGCTTCGCGATGGCGGCGGCTCTGGAAGGTTTCTCGTACCGTGGCTTTTTCGTCAATCCGTATCGAAGATTTAGGTCAGGGAGCTTTAAATAGGGCCACGGGGCCTCCTCACACTAGGGGGGCGCGCCTCCCCCTTGGGCCGCGCCGCCCACACGTGTGGGGCCCCCAGGGCTCCCCTCTGGTGCCTCTCCGGTGTTCTGGAAGCTTCGTGGAATGATAAGATGCTGGGCGTTGATTTCGTTCAATTCCGATAATATTTCCTTACTAGGATTTATGAAACCAAAAATAGCAGAAAACAAGAACTGGCACTTCGGCATCTCGTCAATAGGTTAGTTCCGGAAAACGCATAAAATCATCATAAAGTGTGAACAAAACATGTATGTATTGTCATAAAAGTAGCATGGAACATAAGAAATTATAGATACGTTTGAGACGTATCAGCTGGTAGGACAAAAGATGTTGTGCAAGCTTCTCATTGCGAGCACGTACGACTAAATATGGAACACATGCCTATTGATTGATTAGTACTTGGATACCGTTTTATTATTATCTGCAAATGCCCTACCTTGATTGTTACATGAGTTTCTCTCATCCATGCAACGCCCGTTCATCCATCCCTATGCCTACGGTATTTTAATCCTGCTTGTTTACTATAATCACTATCGATGTCTTTGTTACACTACTGTCTGTTATTTCACCACTGCTCTGCTATAAAGCTGTTACTACTGATAAACTCTTGCGAGCAAGTCTGTTTCCAGGTGCAGCTGAATTGACAACTCCGCTGTTAAGGCTTACAAGTATTCTTTTTCTCCCTTGTGTCGAATCAATAAATTGGGTTTTACTTCCCGCAAAGACTGTTGTGATCCCCTATACTTGTGGGTCATCGAGACTATTTTCTGGCGCCGTTGCCGGGGAGCATAGCTTTATTTGCAAGTTCACTTGGATTGATATTGTTCGCTGCAAATTCTCCATCATGGGTAAACCTCGCGATGCTTGAAGTCGCCATATTACCATCCACTACAAGAAAAGGTACAACTACGAGTACCTCTGCTGCTCTTGATTCACCATCTGTGATAGATAAACTTGTTTCACCACCACAAGCTTCACATGCTTTGGTACTTCTGCTAGATCTGAAAATTCCTCTCATAATTTTGATGATGCTTACGTTGTGCTTGATAATAATGGTTCATTGGGATCTTTTCTAGATGCTACAATTGCTAGGTCTAGACAAATTGAAAGTACTTGAAACTCCTAATGAAAATGCTTGCTACACTGTTAATTCACACGAGTCCGTTGAATACTCTAGTGATGATCTTGATGAAGATTATGTAGAACTTGATGATGATTTTATTGATAAATGCAATGCTACTACTTGATGCAA
>NW_025901327.1:0-18559 GCF_022539505.1 Lolium rigidum
GTCCCCAACACACCTAATATGTGCACTAGTTCGGCGAAGAGATAGTGAAATACAGGTGGTATGAATAAATGTGAGCAGTAGCAACGGCATCAGAAAAGTGCTTTGCTGTCCAGGACTGGTGTGTGGTTGATGGTGGTAATATTGCAGGAAGTATAGATGCGGTAAAACGAGTAAACAAACAGCGATAGCGATATTTAGGAACAAGGCCTAGGGATCATACTTTCACTAGTGGACACTCTCAACATTGATCACATAACGAGAATAAATAGATAGATGCTAGACTCTACACCCTCTTATTGGATGATGAACACCACTAAGCGTGTAGGATTACACGAACCCTCAATGCCGGAGTTAACAAGCTCCACAATATTCAATGTTCATATTTAAATAACCTTAGAGTGCATGACAGATCAACATAACCAAACCAAGTACTAACATAGCATGCACACTTGTCACCTTCACACTACGAAAGGAGGAATAGATCACATCAATACTATCATAGCAATAGTTAACTTCATAATCTACAAGAGATCACAATCATAGCCTACGCCAAGTACTACACGATGCACACACTATCACCATTACACCGTGCGGGAGGAATAAACTACTTTAATAACATCACTAGAGTAGCACATGGATAAATTGTGATACAAAACACATTGCAATCATAAAGAGATATAAATAAGCACTTCACTATGCCATTCATAACAGTGAATAAATATTCTGTGAAATATAGCCTAAGAGACCCACACGGTGCACACACTGTCACCTTTACACACGTGGGACAAGGAGTCTCGGAGATCACATAAGTAAAATCCACTTGACTAGAATAATGACATCTAGATTACAAGCATCATCATATGAATCTCAATCATGAAAGGCAGCTCATGAGATTATTGTATTGAAGCACATAGGAGAGAGATTAACCACATAGCTACCGGTACAGCCCCGAACCTCGATGGAGAACTACTCCCTCCTCATGGGAGACAGTAGCGTTGATGAAGATGGCGGTGGTGTCGATGGAGGAGCCTTCGGGGGCACTTCCCCGTCCCGGCGGCGTGCCGGAACAGAGACTCCTGTCCCCCAGATCTTGG
Source organism: Lolium rigidum (assembly GCF_022539505.1). NCBI lineage: Eukaryota > Viridiplantae > Streptophyta > Magnoliopsida > Poales > Poaceae > Lolium > Lolium rigidum. Next base: position 1,095 of record NW_025901327.1, read on the forward strand.
CTTCGTGATGGCGGCGGCTCTGGAAGGTTTCTCGTACCGTGGCTTTTTTCGTATCGAGGTTTTAGGTCAGGGACCTTTAAATAGGCGAAGAGGCGGAGTCGGAAGGTCGACGAGGCGGTGACACACTAGGGGGCGCGGCCAAGGCCTGGGCCGCGCCACCCTGTCGTCTGGTGGCCCAGTGGCCCCCCTCTGGCCTCTCTCGGGTGTTCTGGAAGCTTCATGCAATCCTAAGATGATGGGCGTTGATTTCGTCCGATTCCGAGAATATTTCCTTACTAGGATTTACGAAACCAAAAACAGCAGAAAACAGGAACTGGCCCTTCGGCATCTCGTCAGTAGGTTAGTTCCGGAAAACGCATAATAATGACATAAAGTATGCATAAAACATGTAGATATCATCAATAATGTGGCATGGAACATAAGAAATTATCGATACGTCGGAGACGTATCAGCGGCGCTGTGCGAGAGGTGAAAAGGGGGGCGAATGGGGTGATTAGGGTGAACGGCGGATATTTATAGGCCGAGGGGAGGAGATTCGTTCTCCGCATCCTGTGGTCGGAACGCAAGCGTCACGCCGTTGGATGATCGACACGTGTCAAAAACCCTAAGTGGTAAAAATGGCTAAGGATAAGTTACCGCTCAAATCGCCCGAAACTGGCGCCAAGATTGGCGGAACCGTTTGAACTTTTCGAGGTTCCGGGTAGCAGTTTGAAAAGCTGTAAACTCTTGTCCAAGCAGGGGAGTAACCCGGAGACGTGTTACAATGATACTGTCGATGGATGAAGTCCCGCGGGATAAAGGTATTTTCCGACTAAAGGTTGGGAAAGAAGATGATATGAAGTTGGAGTTCTTCAAGTTTCCCCATGTTGCCAAGATTGTCGGAAGACGTGAAGCTTTAGCAAGGCGGAAACAAGAGGTGAATCTCGGAGAACTCTGGGGGCTACTGTTGTGGGTATACTTCATGGGTGTACCATCGACAGTGCCTAGATCCGGCAAGCCCGGGTGGCCCACAGACGGTGATGTGGCATGTGGCCCATCGGGTGGCCCAGTTTCTGTTGATCATGAAGGATGAAGTCCATCCCAAGATCGGGAAGCCGGATCCTAACCGACCTTCGGAGGAGGCCGGATCCGTGAAGGCCCATGAGGAACCCGGATCCAGTACACGGCAAGACATTGTACCGTAGTTAGGCAACCTGTAATCCGGCTAGGACTCTCCGTGTAAACCCTAGATCCATGCGCCTTTATAAGCCGGATCCCGGGAGCCCTAGAGGCACAACCACAACTCATTGTAACAACACGAAAGCGCCCAGATAATTCCAGACAAGCAGCAGTAGGCCTTGCCATCGTGCAGGTGCCGAAGCTGGGTAAATCGCGTACCACCGTCCCGAGGACTCTCCGTCCAATGGTCCCTACTTCTTCTCCCCTTCATGTGGATCCCTCCTCAGGAGTATTGTCGAATAGGCAACGACAATGGCGTTAAAGGCGTTGATGGCCGAAGGTTGAAGACGACCTCGGTGGGGCCCACTGTCAGCGCGGGGAGAGAGAGCAAGGCAAGGGGCGCGCGCGCGGGCTGCCTCCGGTCGGGTTGGGTTGGTGCGGCTCGGGCCGGCCCAACTCTGTCGGTTTTCCTTTTTTTTGTTCCATTTCCTATTTCTCCTTTTCTGTTTCTCGCATATCTTTTGAACCGTAGCTCCGAATTAACTCAAATTTGTTTCTAAATTTTTGTAAAAACAAGAAGGTTGCTTTGGGACTAGAGTATAGGTATTTTAGACAAATTTGAAAGCTAAATAAAATAAAATGGTACATAGACCATTAGACGAAAAACAAGTGATTTAGGGTTTCCGGTGTTTGATCACATGTGTTTGTTATATTATGTAATGCACTTAATGCAAGAATGATATGAATGCATGAACATTTAGGTTTTGAAACTAGTGGGATTTTACAATTTTACTCTTTTGATTAAAGATTTAATTAGTCAATCCATTTTAAGTATGAACATAAGGTACATAATGTTCTAGATGAATGCCTAAGGCCATACAATAATCATTGAATGCGCGTGAACTGAATTCAGCTGCATTGTCCATTCTTATTGTTTTAATCCCGTGTTTGGAATGATTTGCTCTTAATTTGATAATTTGAGCTATTAATTTGGCAAAGGCATGGTTACGTGTTGATAATAAACACACATATGACAATCTAGTGGATGCATCAATTAGCACCATACATTACCTAAATGGTCTAGATAGAGGTTGCATTGGACCACATATGTCTCCTTAAATCTTTCAACAAAATTAAGCGACTCTTTTTTAACTTTGAGGTAGGATGGCTTAATAATTAATTTCCCAGTAGCACATGCGGTGCATATGAAGTCTAATGACTTAGGAAATCTTTTAATTGGTAAATTATGACCAACATAATTTCCTATAAATTTTCTCATCATACCTATTCCGGGATGACCAAGGTGATCGTGCCAAGTCTTGAATTTATCAAGATTTTGAAAAAATATTTTGTACGCAACATAAGGTACGGGTTTAATGTATGTAAAGTATAATCCAGAAGAAAATGAAGGGATTTTTTCAAGAGTTTGTTCCTCGTATCCGTCGCTTTTTATTAAAAGCAAATATTCTTTCTTATCCATCTTAACAGTTTTAAGATGGAAATCATTTGATCGGATATATTTGAAACTTATAAGGGTACGTGTTAATTCAAGATACAAGAGTGCATTCTGAATTACAATAGTGGTACCCATAGGGAGTGTGAATGTGGCTCTTCCTGAACCAATTATTGCTTTGTTACTCCCGGTTATAGTCATAACATGTTCCTTTCTCTTAATGAGAGTTTGTAAGTATTTAGTTTTCCTTAAAATTGTGTTAGTGGTAGCACCATCCACTAAACAAAATTCTTCTTCCATCGATTTTCTTTTTTCCGTAAAATTTCTAAAAATAGAAAGAGAATATTTTAGAATAAATTTATTTTATTCATATATTCATCAAATACATACATAGTATTTATATGCAAATTCAAAATATAAATACTTTACAATATTATGTCTGATTCACATAATACAATACATGTAGTCTGAAAGACTTTATTCTACATATGGTTAAGTGACATCAATTTTTTTAGGAGATCAACTGAGGTCTCCACAAACATCTTGGGTGTAGTCCACAAGCATGTCTTCATCGAGGGTGACGTTGTCCTTTGGCTTGAATTCTTCAATAGCACTGTGAGAAGGACTAGCTTGAGGATTATCTTCAATGGCATTGAAGTGTGCTTCAGCCTTATTTCCATGAACTTGATTTCCTTTTTCTCCATACTTCATGTATAGATCCACTAGGTGCTTGCGAATACGAAATTTGTTTGTACGATGATTCGCACATCCACACCTTTGACAAGCTTGAGAGTTGTCATTTTGATAATTTTTCTTGAAATGACCTTTCACCTTAAATTGACCATTGGTCTTTTGACCATTGTTTTTTCACTTTCCCTTGAATTTTTGGAAGTTCCTTTTACGATTTCCGAATTTATTAGTAAAATGAGCATTAGCATGTGCTTCAGGGATCGGCATGGCACCCGTTGGGCGAGCATTATGATTTTTCACGAGAAGTTCATCATGCTTCTCGGCCTGAAGTAATGTGTATATAAGCTCATAATACTTCGTGTATTTGTGTTGAAGATATTGCTCTTGCAATTTTCTCATCGAGGGATGGAAAGTGCATAAGGTATTCTCTATTAAATCTTCATCTGAAACTTGCTTATTGCAAAATCTCAGTTTGGAGTTAACTTTATGCACGACAGAATTATATGCCGCAACGGACATAAAGTCCTGGAACCTTATGAGAGACCATTCACTCTCGGCTTCCGGCAACATAACCGCTCTTTGAGGGAGTTCCGTAAAGCTAGTGGAACCTCCTCCATCAAATATTCATTTTTTAAATCGGGATGGAGGTGGTGCCTTATGAAATGTAATGGCGCATACTTTGCCACTTAGGGTATTTCTGAAGCATTTTCGGGGGTGTGATAATCGTGTGACCAAGGTTACGTCCAGTTAAACTTATTTTCATATCCATGGCCCATGATAGATAGTTACTTCCATCAAGTTGTAGTTCTTGAAATTCTTTTTTACTGATGTCATCCATTTTTCCTGCATGGATGATCATGCATTTAATTAATTTTACTTGATAGTAAAATTTATTTTGGTAAACAACAACTTTTTTTTAGAGGAACAATTTGAAAAACGGATGAATTTCGACCGCGGGATAAAATTGTTGTACCAAATAACATACTCCCTCCGGTTCATATTAATTGACTATAATATAAATGTATCTAGACATATTTCAGTGCTAGATACATCTATATTGGAGTCAATTAATATGAATCGGAGGGAGTATTATAATATGCTAGAGGCAAATATATCAATAACATGTCACATTACATATTTGTAACTTTTAATAGACATGAGGTCTAATATTATGTATTTACGTAACAACACATTGCTTGACCGAATAATAGACAGACAAATGGTTCTAAACAGAAGTTTACAGAACATTTGATACTGCTACAGAGGTAGATATACAAATTACACTAACTAGACTGCAATTTGACGTAAATACCATCTTTTTTCTTTGCCAAACACGTGGGCTTGGATAAGGGCGCGTTTGATAGTCTGCATGTCCCTTGGCTCGCATCGGCCCATCTTTTTTCGGCTCGTTTGGTTAACTGGCCGAGCGCGCGTTTTTGCAGGAACCGCTTCTCAAAGCACTCTCGAGCTAGACCCTGGAGGAACGCTCGGTTCGACCGTTTGTAGCGAGCCACCCCCTTTCCGCAGAACTGAAGAACGCCGCGTCCTCGCAGAGAAACCGCGGGAGATGGCGGGAGCTCGCGCGGGACGATGAAATCTCGGCGGGATGAATTCGGTCACCACGCTTGAATTTTCGCCACCGTATATAAGGGCGGCTCTCTCACTAGCAAATCCAAATCCTCCATTTCCCCCCATTTCGAGTTCATCCGCCGTTCCCGATCTAGCGACATGGCCGGCTCTACCTCACCCGCACGATCGGCGAGGCTTGCGGCGACGACGACGGCTGTGGCGGCGGCTACTGGACGCGGATGGTCGTCTTCTTTCTCTGCGTCGATGACTTTGGTTGTGGTAAGCTTCTGCAAACCCTAGCCTTAGATCTAGATATTTTGGTACACAAAGGGGGTCTGAACGAATCCATTGTAGGACATTTCTTCGTTGCCGGTCGAGGTTGTGGAGGTTGTCCAGGTTGCATCTGACTCTACGACGGGGACCGTTATCGCCGTTGACTCTTCCACTGAGATGGTGGTGCTGCCTGCATCTTCGCTAGGGTCCCTTGCTTCCCCGACCTCGGTGCTGCATGTGGCTCCTTTGATTGTAAGGCAGCTCTTACTTATCTCGATGTTCATTGATGTGGTAGTGGTAGTTCATTGATCTGGTACTGCTTAAGGATGTGGATGTGGTACTGGTAGTGGTGATATTTTATTGATCTGCTATGGCTTAAGGATGTCGATGTGGTAGTGGTAGTTCATTGACCTACTAGTGTTTTTCATGTAGGCGATTGATACGTCTCCGACGTATCGATAATTTCTTATGTTCCATGCCATATTATTGATGATACCTACATGTTTTATGCACACTTTATGTCATATTTGTGCATTTTCTGGTACTAACCTATTAACAAGATGCCGAAGTGCCAGTTCCTGTTTTCTGCTGTTTTTGGTTTCAGAAATCCTAGTAACGAAATATTCTCGGAATCGGACGAAATCAAGACCCATGTTCCTATTTTCACCGGAAGCATCCAGAACACCCGAGAGCCGCCAGAGGGGGGCCCTGTGGGCCCCAGATGATAGGGTGGCGCGGCCTGGGCCCTGGCCGCGCCAGCCTATGGTGTGGCTACCCCTTCGACCCTCCTGCGCCGCCTCTTCGCCTATATAAAGCCTCCGTCGCGAAAACCCTGATGCGAAAAACCACGATACGGAAAACCTTCCAGAGCCGCCGCCATCGCGAAGCCAAGATCCGGGGGACAGGAGTCTCTGTTCCGGCACCCTGCCGGAGCGGGGAAGTGCCCCCGGAAGGCTTCTCCATCGACACCGCTGCCATCTCCACCGCCATCTTCATCACCGCTGCTGCTCCCATGAGGAGGGAGTAGTTCTCCATCGAGGCTCGGGGCTGTACCGGTAGCTATGTGGTTCATCTCTCTCCTATGTGCTTCAATACAATAATCTCATGAGCTGCCTTACATGATTGAGATTCATATTATGATGCTTGTAATCTAGATGTCATTATGCTAGTCAAGTGAGTTTTACTTATGTGATCTCCGGAGACTCCTTGTCCCACGTGTGTAAAGGTGACGAGTGTGTGCACCGTGTGGGTCTCTTAGGCTATATTTCACAGAATACTTATTCATCTGTTGAATGGCATAGTGAGGTGCTTATTTATATCTCTTTATGATTGCAATGTGTTTGTATCACAATTTATCTATGTGCTACTCTAGCAATGTTATTAAAGTAGTTTTATTCCTCCTGCACGTGTGCAAAGGTGACGAGTGTGTGCACCGTGTTAGTACTTGGTTTATGCTATGATCATGATCTCTTGTAGATTGCGAAGTTAACTATTGCTATGATAATATTGATGTGATCTATTCCTCCTACATATGCATGAAGGTGACAGTGTGCATGCTATGTTAGTACTTGGTTTAGTCTTTTGATCTATCTTACACTAAAGGTTACTAAAATATGAGCATTATTGTGGAGCTTGTTAACTCCGGCATTGAGGGTTCGTGTAATCCTACGCAATGTGTTCATCATCCAACAAGAGTGTAGAGTATGCATTTATCCGTTCTGTTATGTGATCAATGTTGAGAGTGTCCACTAGTGAAAGTCTAATCCCTAGGCCTTGTTCCTAAATATCGCTATCGCTGCTTGTTTACTTGTTTCTATCGCGTTACTACTGCTGCGTTACTACTGCTTGTTTACTTGTCCTGGGCAAAGCACTTTTCCGGTGCCGTTGCCACTACTTATTCATACCACCTGTATTTCACTATCTCTTCGCCGAACTAGTGCACCTATTAGGTGTGTTGGGGACACAAGAGACTTCTTGCTTTGTGGTTGCGGGGTTGCATGAGAGGGATATCTTTGACCTCTTCCTCCCTGAGATCGATAAACCTTGGGTGATCCACTTAAGGGAAACTTGCTGCTGTTCTACAAACCTCTGCTCTTGGAGGCCCAACACTGTCTACAAGGATAGAAGCTCCCGTAGACATCAGCGATCATACCTTTGGGCTCCCCTGATATGTCTACACATACTGTGAATGCTCAGCCATGTCTGATTGCAAGCAAACCAGCCATAGTTTGAAAACCTGAGCTATCAGAGTTTGTGCTGAACTGGTTGGTTCAGCTCGTCCGTAGCAGCGTCTGCTTCAACATGGGATTCAAGAAGCAGCAGATGAAGAAGGTAGCCGCGGATGTTCTTGCATTCACTGACGTCCATGTCACCACTCTTCAGCTGTACAACCACATCAGAAACTGGAGGACGAAGTGGAGCGTTATTATGAAGATGAAATCCAATCGCATTCTGGACTGGAGCGAAGATGGTTGCTACTTCTACGACGGACGAGTACATCCAGCTACGAAGCCTCATTGAGTTCCTGCATAGATCTGAAAGTATATATGTGAATGTCGTCCACACTAACAGTTGTTCCTTGTTGATTGCAGCGCTACCCGAAGCACCGTCAGTACGTCGGCACCTCGATCACAAACTACGCTCAGATGAAGACGATCTTCACGCCCCGGTTTGTGTGCAAGGCGCAGCTGTTCCAGCCTAACTTGCTGGTCAGGGCTATCGACTTCATTGCAGACAACGAAGCAGAGTATGTCGAGTACCGTAAGCTGCAGCCACCGGAGAGGAGGAGCTGGCTTAGGACCTGGCTCCGCAACCAGTTTCCTGCTTAGTGCTTCTGCTTCCTTCGTCATGATGTGCTGATTTTGGGAGGTGATCTTGTATGCCTCCATTAGCTAGGACTTTCTACAACCCGATCCCCGGTCTGTAATGATGAACTTGTTCGAGGTGGTATATACTAACCCCTCGCGTGATGAACCTGTGATGCATCACGAAGTAGTTGCTTCGCTCGTGATGCATCGCCCACTAAGTAGTTGCTGTGTATTACCAACACCTTTTGTGATGAACTGAATCTGATGTGTTGTTATTCAGTACTGGGTAACCTCACCACTCTAAGTGAAGGGGTTACCACAACACTCAGCTATGTGCAACTAAATAGGCTGTGGGATGCATGAGCAGGGAAGAAAGTATTGTAAACGGGCAACCAAACAATTGGGCATGGCTTCCCTCTCCGTCGCAGAAAAGGCCGCACAGGCTACCAAACGACCCGCCTTTGATGCCCATGGCCCGTTCGCGATGCGCAGGGAGGCTCATCTCGCTGGCACAGTGGTGCAAGAAATAAATGCAGGCTACCAAACGTGCTCTAAGCGTCAAGAAGTTTGGGAGGAGGAGCGACTTGGGGAATAGAAAATCCCGTTGTCCTCCTCACCTTATCCTCTAAACGCGTCTTCACCAGCGCCCGACCGCCCGTACAGGCTTCAGCGGCGGCTCGACCCCTCCGTCGACGAGGAGATGGAGTGGTAGGCGGCCTCGTTGATGTAGTGATCCGCGAAGTGGGTGGTGAGGCCGAGGGCCTCGAGGGACCAAGTCCCTCTGCGGATGCCGGCGGGGCGAGCCGCCATGGCCGACGCGAGGCGTCGGAGGAGTACCCGGGCCTCCAGCGAGGGCGTGGGGAGGTAAGGGGACGGAGGTGTTTCCTTGTTCTTCTCCTTCTCCACGTCGAGGGCGCGTCCGCGGCAACAACAACTGACGGTTCGAAGAATCCCTTCATTGGGGCATAGCCCGGTGGAGCGAAGTGCTCCTGTTCCTCGTCGGACGGCGTTGGAGACGGCAGGCACGGCCCGTACCCGTGGCGTATGTAGTAGTACATCGGCAGGGTTGGTGCCGTGATTTCGCCGTCGTCGCTGAAGTCGCGCCCGGGGTCGTCAACGAGCCAACCAGCGTTTGGTCTGCCCAACAACCACTCCATGGGAGGGACGACGAACGCCGGTGGAGGCTGCATCAGATCATCAGGATCTGCTGTGACGTGGGAGGTAGAGGCCTCAATCTCGTTCTCGGCGGCGACCACTTCTTCCACGATCTCCGGCACGGCGACGACGACCGGTTCAACAGTGGCCACCGGGGGCATGAACGGGGTCTGTTCCCGGCGCACATACATGCTTGGTCCAGGGTCTCAGGAGGAGTGGCGGCGCTCTTTTCCAGCGCTTGCCGTGGCGGTTGTCGCAGGGCACCCAGCGGCTGCCGCGATGGTGGCGGCGGAAGCCACCACCAGGACCGTCGCGCGGAGGCCACCATTCCTATCCGGGCGGCGACGGCCGGAGATCCAACAGTGATAGTTAGCAACAGGACGGGTTCGACGAGCGAATAATCTAACTGCTAATATTTCCTAACTGCTATATTAGCCTAGAACTGAGACTAAGATCTAACTGCTAATATTTCCTAACACTAGACTTAATTATAGGGGGAAACTCCCACGTTAGATCCACTGGAGGGAATCTTGCAAGATCTTGGGCTCACCCTTGGCTTTCCATGTTCCTATTAAATAGGCAAACACAAAGAAAGATAAACATACATAGGTTATCCGTTCGTAGTTTTTAGAGCGGTAGACCATAATGGGCCCACATGTTAGTGTTTCACCCCAAACCATGCTTCAAAGGGTCGGAATCCCACCAAAACTCCATTGTGACCCTAACATATGTATAAAAAGTTTGGTGGAAGGTTGAGAGAGCCAATATTTAAGTCCGAGTTGTGATCCACTTCACAAACATGCCCTGTCACTTAGGAAGCTTCTAGACTTAACTATAGGGGAAAACTCCAACGTCTGTTAGAATCTTCGGGCTCAAAATTGGTTTTACCGTGTTCCTATGAACTAAGAAAAAGAAACATAAATGTCCATTGGTAAATCATACATGCATTTTATATCATCATATTTGCATCTTATAGTGATATTATATATTGTTATTTTCAAACATTTTGCATTATTGCTACTTATTTTGGTACTCCCTCCGGCTCAAAATACTTGCCTAAAAATGGATGTATCTACACATGATACATCCATTTTTGGGCAATTATTTTGAACTGAGGGAGTATTTAATCCTTGGGAGGCAGAAAACATCATGTTTCGTATTTTCAGTTTCATGGCCATTTAGGTACTCAAATAAATCAGAAAAAAATACCACATAATTTTTTCATCAGACAAAAGACCGTGGTAATAAGAAGACATCGAGGGAGTACACGAGGCCCTAGATGGGCCCCATGGCGTAGCCAACTCGCTTGATTCCCTGGCCGCACCATGGGGGCCCACTAGAACCTTATGCGTCCCCTCACCTACGTCATTTTACCAGAAGCTCCGTATCAACATGAAACCAAGGCCATATTTTCCCAAGACTAACAGAGGCAGCGACGGAGAACGAAGTCTTCTCCTAGTACAGGAGAGTGCAAATCTTGCAGCGAGGCATCTGCCAAGGGGACATTGATGCCATCATCATCACCAACGCCTCCTTTGTGTAGGGGGAGCCTCTTCATCACCGTCCTCAACTCCAACATCGCCACCATCTCCATCTCGAGATCCACTTCATCCCCCTCATTGCTCGTGATAGTCTAGAACCCTGAATAAGTTTCTAGTGCTATGTGCATTCTTGTGCTTGGTAACTTGTTGTTATTTGGTGGGGAAGTAATATATTAGGTTATGTTGTAAATTATAAGCCACTGATCATCATCATGTTCCACCATTTTTAGTAGTTACCCATCTTTGTGAGGGCATACGATTGATTGGCTATGATTTCTATATAGTATGAATTTGGTGTAGTTTTATACTTTATGTGGTTTTTTAATGGTAACATAGGAACGTTGACTATTTGTTACTTCGCCTATATTGTCTTATAGAGCTTCACCTTAATGTAATGAAGGGAGTAGGGATAGAAGGACATGATGGAGACCTTGCCATGATCTTTAAAGTTGATTTAGTGGGGGGGGGGGGGGGGTATATGATCAGAGACCATAAAACTTAAGGCAATATATCTTAACAACTCCTTTGTTTGCTCATGTATGTGGAATTAGGACCAGTCGTTAGGGGTGTGTTTTCTAATGTATGTGGTTGCACATATTTTAGGATTCGTCCAACCAGAATAAAATTTAACAAGATACTTATCACGTTTTTCTAGAAATTATTATGTCATGAATTATGTGCCACCGTTGGGAATGATTGTCTCATATAAGAAAACACCTCAGTCTGCTCATAGTTGAGAGTAACTTAGACTAGTAACATATGCCATGTTACTAGTCTAGATTACTACCTTCATAGTGGGTAGTAACTTATATGTGGTGTCATGCATTGTGTCATTTATTATGTTGTAGACTCATTTTTCTTTGGGGTGTGTGATGTTATGGTAACATAGCTAGTTACCACCTCACTCTCTTTCTTCATTTATTCGCATGCCATGTCACCAAAATGCCTTGAGATATGTGATGTTACTAGCTATGTTACTCCCACTATGAGCAGTCTCAAGCCCATCCTCGTGATAAATAGGTTGAGCTTTCTCTGAAAAGAGTATCACCTTACTTGGAATTCACCTTACTAGAATTTTACTTTACTTGTTATTTACTTTCCCACAAATTATAATCTAGAAATTATCAACTTTGCATTTTTTATTGTTTACTTGTTGAATTTACTAACCCATACCTTCATCTTCTTGTGAATTCTACAACCTTTTCTATTCGAAAGGTACTACAGTCGATCCCCTACACTTGTAGGATACTTCCTCCATTTTTGTATGTAAGGCCACAAACTCAGATTATAAGTACGGAGTTAGCAAATCAAAGAAGTTAATGTGACATTGATTCTTTGTCAAAGCTCCTCATTTTAGGAAGTAACTCACCATTTTGTGGGATGATTATTGCTTTGCATGCCATGCAAGCCAAGTACCCAAGGTAAAATTTCATGCATGTATGAGTAATTAATGGACATACGGTTAATGAGTAAGGGGTTATACGAGGAAAAACATCATCAATTTTATCTCGATCAGTATGGACTTACATATTGATAACATGTATTTTTGATAGTGGCCTTACATATAAAAATAGAGGGAGTATCACTAAATTGCCGTTCAGAGAATTTTAGAGGGGTAGATCCTGCGAGGCCACGTGCTAGGTTTTCATCGGAAACAGTACTTTGGACGGTCGGATTGTCGGAATCCCACCAAAACCTGCATGTGGCCCTAACATATATACACATGTGTGGTGAAATGCTGAGAGATCGAATATTCAACTCCCAAGTGTGACCTACTTCACCGACATGCGTTGCACTTAGGAACGTTTTGAACTTGTAGGGAGAAACTCCCACCAGGGGTTAACCGGAGGGAATGTTGTGAGAGAATGGGGTCAAACTTGGTTTTCCATATTCCTATGAACTAACCAAACACAAAGAATAAAATTGCATAGATCAAACTTCGTTCGGAGAATTTTAGATGGGTAGACCGGGCATGGGGTCCATGAACTAGGGTTTCATCTAAAACCATGCTTCGGAGTATCGAAACCTCAGCAAAACTTTCCTAGGCATATAGAGCTGCCTGAGAGCCACCAGCCGCTACTAGGTGGCCTATATGCTAACAGACATACCCTTGGCATAGGGCTCCCAGCTAAACCGACGATTGGCTCTTGGAATATATGGTTGCATGAGAGAAACCGGTGCCACGTGTCCCTATATGTAGACGGCTTGGCATACTCCATGCTGTCGTCAAACAGACATCGCATCGCTTTTTCTGACGACGTTGATGATTTACTGATGGCCGCCTTTAACCCTTGGCATATGGTACACAACTATTCCAACAACCATGTGCGATGGGCGAATGGAGGAAGTGCCATATCCTCTACGCTAAGGACCGCCTCCAACATACCCTTATGCCGAGAGCGTTTTGCCTTATGCCAATGGCTCAGAGCCCTCATCATAGAGGCTGTTTCCTATAGTGGTTTACATGAATAACATGAATAGTGTTTCCTGTATGACATACATTGCTTGTGAACATGCCAAACACCAATATTCTACGTTGAATTACTACTTTCTCGTGCACGATAAAAAGACATTTCTCCAAATAGTTGCAAATATATTCGTCGATACCTTTAGGGAAAAGAAAGGAGAAAAATCGAGACCCAGCACCATGTATGGTAGAGAGACATTTACTTCTTGCTCAGCTAATTCTTAGTCGAGTGAGAATTAATTTACTCAATGCTCACCTAATGTCAAATCACAAAGCAAATCTAACTAGTCTAGATATTTTTTCCCAGTTGCAACCCTATTTGCAAGTGAATTTTTTTAGTTGCAATCCAACTTATAACTTATAGGTGCGTGAATCATGATTCCAACGGTGTAGAAAGTGAGCGAGAACTAACTTCGTTCTCAACAAATTGAGAATTACTAAATCCGTTCTTTAAATAATTTCATATGGTAGCTTCAGGGGAAAGAAAGGGGTATTTTTCTTCGAAGTATCCGTATAAACAGATAATCTCACCGTCTCAATTGGAGCCACGGATCAGTACGTGCACGGGCTAAGACGAAGAAAGAAAGAGGCCCGCATAGCAGCTGGCTAGAGCCCATATTTATGTCATTGTGAGGCGTGAAACCGCGGCAGGTTCCATCTCCACACACAGTGCCAAGAGCAGGTACTTAGCACAGCGGCAAAACCACTTCGTGGTCCATGGTCGGTCAAGAACTGTTCAAAGATACGGACCGGCGGAAACTATCTCTCCTGACCAGATTTTGGTCAAATGCCTACGACTGAAGCAACGATAGCGGCATATTTATCCTCCCCTTGGGCTTAGACTACTCGATCCGCTTGAGGTTTTCTTTAAACATATTTAAACGGACAGGGTGTTTCTGCACCCGGGTGCATATGCACCCTTTATTTGAAATACATATTAAATATATTTACAAATGTCAAAAAAATATAAATAAAAATGCCGCATGTATACCTTGACATGTTACATGCTCACAAAGTTGTCTCAGCAAAAATCAAGATGTTTTGTACCCTGTGCAAAAAAGACAAATTTTTGGTGCTTAAATAGTCTATTTCTCGAGGCATTATTTGTCTTTTTTACACAGGGTATAAAAATTGTCGGTTTTATGTGAAACTTTACGTGCACACATAGAACATGTCCCTCTACATGCTAAATTTTTTTCCTAAATTTTTTATGTTTTTGAAATATGTTTTATACATACCGGGTGCATATGCACCCGGGATCAGTTTTGGTTTTCTGTATTTAAACGCACTATGAATGTACGCATGTTCTACCTCTATGAGCACCATCGAGAGACTCACCCCAAAAAACTAGTTCGACGGGTCTTGGGATTGGCGAAGTCATCACAGACGTCTTACTATCGACGGGAAATATCGCCTCGCACCGAAAAATATTTCACCTTCTATGAGACACCAAAATATGCTTGTCCCCATGCGTACAATTTATGGTCTTCTATGAGGCAGGTTCGGTTCCAACCACCACATGATATTCTTGGTCTGTCATCGCGCAATTTATTGACTCATATATTTCGGAGGATATGGTTACGGCTACTTTGCTGGTGGCATGGAGATCGTGGTATGCCCGCAATGAGGTGATCCACGGTAAACCATTACCGCACGAAGGTCGACCCGTTTTCTTGAGGGGTACCGCCAGTTGGCTATGGTGGTGAAGAATCAGTCTAATCAAGATATCTTGAAATGAAAACAACCGGCGGTTCTAGCTAGCAAGATCCGTACAACCAGAGTGCCGGTTAAGCCCCCGGATAAACCTTGTTGCAAGCCTCCTACAGGTTGGGTGAAGCTTACTGTCAATGGTTCTTTCTGCGACAAGGATCAGTCCGCAGATTTAGGGACGGTAGTAAGAAATGAAGAAGGGCAGCCGATCTTTGCATCTTCAGATACATGGATGACTGCCTTACTCCCGTCGAATCTGAACTTCAGGCATGTGTTGATGGTTTGGATCTAGCTATCCACGAAAGTCAATTACCAACCATAGTGGAGAGTGGAGACAGACTGCATCCAACTAGTATCGATGGTAACCTCTCCTGGAGTGGATCGGTTACCATTTTTAAATATAGTGTCGGATATTTAGAACTTGTCCGAGAATAGAGAGTGTGTCTTTTGTAAAGGTGGAACATAGTCAGGTTAGGATTAGCCACCACTTAGCATCCTTGGCTAGAGTGGAACGCCATTCAGAAACTTGGTTTGGTTTGGGTCCTGTAGATTTACTCTAGTTACTGAAGCTTGATTTTCATCTTATTGTTAATGGAAAGCATCGCAAAAAGAAAAAATTTCAGCTCGAACATTATCTATTACTGAATATTATAAGAAGTTGTTTGGTGCTCCTGTAGAAACACTTTCTCTATGATCGAGGACCAAATCCAGGATATTCCTTAGATATCTAACGAGGATAACAATATTTTGACGGCTGACTTCTCGGTGGAGAAAGTGCACGAAGCCATTGCTCAAATGGAGCATAATAAAGCTCCATGGCCTGATGGTTTCCCGGCGGAGTTTTATCAACAATTTTGGAAAGTCATTAAAATTGATCTTATGGATATGTTTGCTTGCTTTCAAAGCGGGACACTTCCATCGTACAAATTGAATTTTGGAGTTTTTTCTGTACTCCCCAAAAAGGAAAATGGGGTCCGGATTCAACAATATAGACATATTTGTCTACTAAACGTTAGTTTCAAGATTTTTACTAAAGTGACAACTAATCGTATATCTGACGTCACTCATAAGGTGGTTAGACCCACTCAGACGACATTTATGCCAGGAAGACATATTCTCAAGGGCGTAGTGGCGGTGCTTCATGAGATTATTCATGAGATTATTCATGAGATGCATAGGAAGAAAATTGACGGTGTACTTTTCAAAATTGATTTTGACAAGGCATGCGATAAGGTTAAGTGGCCCTTTTTGCATCAAGTTTTGCGTATGAACGGGTTCGATCCTGTATGGTGTGATCGGATTAAGCAATATGTACAAGGGGTTAACGTGTGAATTCGGGCTAACGATGATATCGGCCATAATTTCCAAACTAGAAAGGGTTAAGGCAGGGGACCCTCTATCCCCAATTATTTTCAATATTATAGTGGATATGTTGGCCCTTATTATTAACCGTGCTAGAGAAAGGGAAGGTTGGAAGTCTTCTCTCTCATTTGGTCAATGGAGGTTTATCAATTTTACAACTAGAGGATACCCCGCGCGTTGCTGCGGAATTTATGTTGGGCTTTTTAGTAGCACTTAAAAATTTATTACTCTATTTTTGCGGGATAAATGACTCAATACAGATTTTCATAAGAGAAGAAATTGATGAAAGGAAGAGCAAAGAGGAAAAAGGAAGATTGGCACTATTGTTATTTTTTAAAACACGACACTGTATCATAAGTTAGAAATAAATATACACTATTTTTGAAGGAACTTCTTTGGCTATTGTATAATTAAGCTACTTTTCTTAATCAGAAGGAAAGTGTAAAACAGTGGATACATTGTAAAGCTGTTGAAGTTTTTGTTTAATTAACTTTCATCCGAGCTTAATAACAACTACTATGCAATTATATTTACTATGAATATCTTACACAGGATAAGGTCTACCACGTGTATGCATCCTTAACTACACTGAATATCAATCCCCAAAACATACAGATTGGTGTATATGGAACTAATTTTTTACATATTATTGCATCTGCCGCTAACTCCATGAGAAAAGTATGTCATGTCAGCCTGATAAACCGCAGATGAAACAAAAAAAGGCATTTCTTGACAACATTAGATAAAACAATTTGTGACGACAGAGAAATATTAGTAAATGTTCCTACGTGGACTTTTTTTTGCAATCAAAGGATAGGCATATGTACCTTTTTCTTGCTTGAAGTCATACATGGTGGATCTATATCTGCATTCTGTAAAGGAATACTTCATGTGGCATAGCATCGTACCAACAGTAATGTCCTGCAGCACTATTTTCTTGGAAGACACAGGAGAGCAAAAAAGAAAACAGTGGTAACGCTCTGAATTTGAAAAAAATAGGCACTTGAGTTTTCGAATATACCTTGGCTAGTTTGTTTCTCTAATGATAAACTGGTTGATGCCAGGTACATCAGTAGTGACATTGATGAAAACATGATATCCAGATATAAGAGCATCTCCAGTAGTTGGAGGCCTCCGGGACACAATCCGGATGGAAATTGGTCCGGATTGGACCTATTTTTGGTATGGGGAGTGATACGTCTCAAATGTATCTATAATTTCTTATGTTCCATGCTAGTTTTATGACAATACTCACATGTTTTATATACACTTTATATCAT
>NW_025901328.1:0-32132 GCF_022539505.1 Lolium rigidum
TTCTGATTTCAATAAGCAATTTGAGATTGAATGTGATGCTAGTGGTATTGGAATTGGTGGTGTGTTGATGCAAGAGGGTCGCCCAATTGCATATTTTTCTCAGAAACTTTCAGGTGCTAAGTTGAACTATCCTATCTATGATAAAGAATTGTATGCTTTAATTAGAGTTCTTGAGGTTTGGCAACATTACTTGTGGCCAAAAGAATTTATCATACATTCTGATCATGAAGCTTTGAAATATCTGAAAGCACAATCTACTTTGCATAAGCATCTTGCTAAGTGGGTTGAGTTCATTGAGTCTTTTCCATACATTATTAAGCATAAGAAGGGAAAAGATAATATTGTTGCTGATGCTCTATCTAGGAAGAATATGCTATTAACTCAACTTGATGTTAAAATTCCTGGATTAGAAGTACTATGTGATTTGTATGCTACTCGATCATGATTTTGTCTGAACCATATCGCTTATGTGCTCTTGGTAAAGCATGGGAAAAATATCACATACATGATGGGTTCTTGTATAGAGCTAACAAACTATGTGTTCCAGAATCGTCTGTGCGTTTGCTCTTATTGCAGGAATCACATGCTGGAGGTTTGATGGGTCACTTTGGGCATGAGAAGACGCTACTCATGCTAGCTGACCACTTTTATTGGCCAAAGATGAGGCGGGATGTGGACAGGTATGTGAAGAGATGCATTACTTGCAACAAGTTCAAGTCCAAGCTGAAGCCTCACGGTTTGTATACTCCTTTACCGGCACCTATTACACCTTGGGAGGATATTAGTATGGATTTTGTGTTGGGTTTGCCGCGTACTAAGAGAGGCCATGATTCTATATTTGTGGTAGTGGACAGATTTTCTAAGATGTCACACTTTATTGCCTGCCACAAAAGCGAGGATGCTTGATACGTCTCCGACGTATCGATAATTTCTTATGTTCTATGCCATATTATTGATGATACCTACATGTTTTATGCACACTTTATGTCATATTCGTGCATTTTCTGGAACTAACCTATTAACAAGATGCCGAAGTGCCGATTGCTGTTTTCTCGCTGTTTTTGGTTTCAGAAATCCTAGTAACGAAATATTCTCGGAATCGGACGAAATCAAGACCCGGGTTCCTATTTTCACCGGAAGCATCCGGAACACCCGAGAGCCGCCGGAGGGGGCCCGTGGGCCCGGCATGATAGGGTGGCGCGGCCCAGGCCCCGGCCGCGCCAGCCTATGGTGTGGCCACCCCTTCGACCCTCTCGCGCCGCCTCTTCGCCTATATAAAGCCTCCGTCGCGAAACCCCGAGGCGAAGAACCACGATACGGAAAACCTTCCGGAGCCGCCGCCATCGCGAAGCCAAGATCCGGGGGACATGAGTCTCCGTTCCGGCACCCTGCCGGAGCGGGGAAGTGCCCCGGAAGGCTTCTCCATCGACACCGCTGCCATCTCCACCGCCATCTTCATCACCGCTGCTGCTCCCATGAGGGGGAGTAGTTCTCCATCGAGGCTCGGGGCTGTACCGGTAGCTATGTGGTTCATCTCTCTCCTATGTACTTCAATACAATAATCTCATGAGCTGCCTTACATGATTGAGATTCATATGATGATGCTTGTAATCTAGATGTCATTATGCTAGTCAAGTGAGTTTTACCTATGTGATCTCCTGGTGAGCATTTACAGTGAAACCTTCATCGAAACTGCTTGTCAACACCTTCTGCTCCTCGTTGGGATCGACATTCTTACTTATCGAAGATACTACGATACACCCCTATACTTGTGGGTCATCAAGACTATTTTCTGGCGCCGTTGCCGGGGAGTGAAGCGCTATTGGTAAGCGGAATTGGTAAGGAAACCTTTACTGTTTGTGCTGATTTTATTTTTGTCTGCTGCTATAAGTCATCATGGAGAGATCTTCTCTTCAATTTCTATTTGGGAAATCTACTACTACTGCAACGGTAGTGGATGAGGCGCCAGGTGAGGAAGTAATACCATATAAAATACCTAAGAAAATTATTGAACATGTTATGGATAACCGCTATGAAGGGGATGGAACTGTCCATCCTGGTGATCATTTACTGTTTTTGCATGAATTATGCGGGTTATTCAAGTGTGCAGGTATTGCTATGAATGAAGTTAGGAAGAAACTATTCTCTATATCGTTGTCTGGTAAAGCGGCGCATTGGTATAAATTGTTGAAGAATGGTGATTCTCTTGATTGGGAGGACATTGTACCTTTATTCTATTCCAAATTTTATCCTCCAAGTGAAATTCACAAAGATCGGAACCGCATATATAATTTCTGGCCTCATGATGGAGAGAGTATTGCCCAAGCTTGGGGGGGATTGAAGTCTTTAATGCTCAAATGCCCCATTCATGAGCTTCCTGGTAATATTATTATTGATAATTTCTATGCAAGACTTTCTTTTCAAGACAAGACCTTGCTAGATACTTCTTGTTCTGGATCATTTACACGCAATAAAGAAGAGTTTAAAAGGGACCTTCTTGATCGGATCCAAGAAAATACCGAAGGATGGGAGAATGACAAAGATAGAGAATCGGGTATAATTTATGATTATAAATGCATTGAAGCTTTTATGGATACCGATACATTTCGTAATATTAGTGCTACATATGGCCTTGATTCTCAAGTTGCTGCAAACCTTTATAAAGCTTTTGCCTCTCATTATGAATTGCCTAAGAAGAATTTTGATAAGTATCATGAACCGTATAAAGATAAAATTGATTCATCTATTAATAAGTGTGTTGTAGTTGAAACCTTCATCGAAACTGCTTGTCAACACCTTCTGCTCCTCGTTGGGATCGACATTCTTACTTATCGAAGATACTACGATACACCCCCTATACTTGTGGGTCATCAGGGACACAAGAGACTTCTTGCTTTGTGGTTGCAGGGTTGCATGAGAGGGATATCTTTGACCTCTTCCTCCCTGAGTTCGATAAACCTTGGGTGATCCACTTAAGGGAAACTTGCTGCTGTTCTACAAACCTCTCGCTCTTGGAGGCCCAACACTTGTCTACAAGAATAGAAGCACCCATAGACATCAAGCACTTTTCTGGCGCCGTTGCCGGGGAGGAAAGGTAAACGGCACTCACACACCGGCAACCCCGGCAACTAGCACTTTTCTGGCGCTGTTGCCGGGGAGGAAAGGTAAAAGGCACTCATACTCCGGTCTCAGGTAAAGTACTTTTCTGTTGCCATTGTGTGTGTGCTCGAAGCTATTTCCTTTAGATCCTGCAATTGCATCTTTTTGTTTCTTGTTTACACTAGTTAGGCATAATAGACAACAATGAGCTTCTTATTCTATTTCCCGATTTAAGACATGGACGGTTTGATGCGAAAATTAAAAAACCTATGGAACATATTAGTATGAACGCTTTGAACACCATTGTTGATAATGATATAGAAAGTTCTAAGCTTGGGGAAGCTGGTTTTCATGATATTTTTAGTCCCCCAAGCATTGAGGAGAAAATTTTCTTTGATGATACTTTGCCTCCTATTTATGATGATTATAATGATAGTGGTCTTTTGGTACCACCTACTATGGAGAGTAAATTTTGTTGTGATTATACTATGCCTCCTACACTTGATGAGAATAATAATGATAGCTACTTTGTTGAATTTGCTCTTACTACAATTAATAAGAATAACTATGCTTATGTTGGGAGTAGTAATAATTTTATGCATGAGACTCATGATAAGAATGCTTTATGTGATAGTTATATTGTTGAGTTTGCTCATGATGCTACTGAAAGTTATTATGAGAGAGGAAAATATGGTTGTAGAAATTTTCATGTTACTAAAATGCCTCTCTATGTGCTGAAATTTTTGAAGCTACACTTGTTTTATCTTCCTATGCTTGTTACTTTGCTCTTCATGAACTTGTTTATTTACAAGATTCCTATGCATAGGAAGCATGTTAGGCTTAAATTTGTTTTTAATTTGTTTCTTGATGCTCTCTTTTGCTTCAACTACTATTTCTTGCGAGTGCATCATTAAAAACTGCTGAGCCCATCTTAATGGCTATAAAGAAAGAACTTCTTGGGAGATAATCCATGTGTTTATTTTGCTACAGTAACTTTGTTTTATATTTGAGTCTTGGAAGTTGTTACTACTGTAGCAACCTCTCCTTATCTTAGTTTTGTTGCATTGTTGTGCCAAGTAAAGTCTTTGATAGTAAGGTTCATACTAGATTTGGATTACTGCGCAGAAACAGATTTCTTGCTGTCACGAATGTGGGCCTAATTCTCTGTAGGTAACTGAGAAAATTATGCCAATTTACGTGAGTGATCCTCAGATATGTACGCAACTTTCATTCTATTTTAGCATTTTCATCTGAGCAAGTCTGGTGCCTCAATAAAATTCATCTTTACGGATTGTTCTGTTTTGACAGATTCTGCCTTTTATTTCGCATTGCCTCTTTTGCTATGGTGGATGAATTTCTTTGTTCCATTAATGTCCAGTAGCCTTATGCAATGTCCAGAAGTGTTAAGAATGATTGTGTCACCTCTGAACATGTTAATTTTTATTGTACACTAACCCTCTAATGAGTTGTTTCGAGTTTGGTGTGGAGGAAGTTTTCAAGGGTCAAGAGAGGAGGATGATATACTATGATCAAGAAGAGTGTAGATTCTAAGCTTGGGGATGCCCCCCGTGGTTCATCCCTGGATATTTTAAGAAGATTCAAGCATCTAAGCTTGGGGATGCCCAAGGCATCCCCTTCTTCATCGACAAATTATCAGGTTTCTTCTCTTGAAACTATATTTTTATTCGGTCACATCTTATGTACTTTACTTGGAGCGTCTGTGTGCTTTTGTTTTTGTTTTTGTTTGAATAAATACATGCTTGTGTGGGAGAGAGACACGCTCCGCTGGTTCATATGAACACATGTGTTCTTAGCTCATAATATTCATGGCGAAGGTTGAATCTTCTTCGTTAAATTGTTATATGGTTGGAATCGGGAAATGCTACATGTAGTAATTCTAAAATGTCTTGAATAATGTGATACTTGGCAATTGTTGTGCTCATGTTTAAGCTCTTGCATCATATACTTTGCACCCATTAATGAAGAAATACATAGAGCTTGCTAAAATTTGGTTTGCATAATTGGTCTCTCTAAGGTCTAGATAATTTCTAGTAAAGAGTTTGAACAACAAGGAAGACGGTGTAGAGTCTTATAATGTTTACAATATGTCTTTTATGTGAGTTTTGCTGCACCGGTTCATCCTTGTGTTTGTTTCAAATAACCTTGCTAGCCTAAACCTTGTATCGAGAGGGAATACTTCTCATGCATCCAAAATCCTTGAGCCAACCACTATGCCATTTGTGTCCACCATACCTACCTACTACATGGTATTTCTCCGCCATTCCAAAGTAAATTGCTTGAGTGCTACCTTTAAATAATTCAAAATTTATCACCTCTGATTTGTGTCAATGTTTTATAGCTCATGAGGAAGTATGTGGTGTTTTATCTTTCGATCTTGTCATTTACTTCTGACAGACTTTCACAATGGACTAGTGGCTTCATCCGCTTATCCAATAATTTTGCAAAAAGAGCTGGCAATGGGGTTCCCAGCCCCGACTAATTAACTTGCATTAATAATTCTCTTCACATGTTTTGCTCTGGTTCATCAGTAAGCAACTTAATTTTGCAAATAGACACTCCTTCATGGTATGTGATTGTTGGAAGGCACCCGAGGATTCGGTTAGCCATGGCTTGTGTAAGCAAAAGGTTGGGAGGAGTGTCATCCATAAATAATGAAACTAAAGTACATGTGTAAACAAAAGAGAAGAGGGATGATCTACCTTGTCTGGTAGAGATAACGTCCTTCATGGGAGCCGCTCTTGAAAGTCTGGTTGATAAGGTAGTTAGAGTGCCCATTACCATTCGTTGACAACAACAAACACCTCTCAAAACTTTACTTTTATGCTCTCTTTATGTTTTCAAAAACAAAAGCTCTAGCACAAATATAGCAATCAATGCTTCCCTCTGCGAAGGGCCTTTCTTTTACTTTTATGTTGAGTCAGTTCACCTATCTCTCTCCACCTCAAGAAGCAAACACTTGTGTGAACTGTACATTGATTCCTACATACTTGCATATTGCACTTGTTATATTACTCTATGTTGACAATTATCCATGAGATATACATGTTATAAGTTGAAAGCAACCGCTGAAACTTAATCTTCTTTTGTGTTGCTTCAATACCTTTACTTTGATTTATTGCTTTATGAGTTAACTCTTATGCAACACTTATTGATGCTTGTCTTTAAGTGCTATTCATGAAAAGTCTTTGCTTTATGATTCAGTTGTTTACTCATGTCATTACCATTGTTTTGATCGCTGCATTCATTACATATGCTTACAATAGTATGATCAAGGTTATGATGGCATGTCACTCCAGAAATTATCTGTGTTATCGTTTACCTACTCGGGACGAGCAGGAACTAAGCTTGGGGATGCTGATACGTCTCCGACGTATCGATAATTTCTTATGTTCCATGCCACATTATTGATGATATCTACATGTTTTACGCATACTTTATATCATTATTATGCGTTTTCCGGAACTAACCTATTGACGAGATGCCGAAGGGCCAGTTCCTGTTTTCTGCTGTTTTTGGTTTCAGAAATCCTAGTAAGGAAATATTCTCGGAATCGGACGAAATCAACGCCCAGCATCTTAGGATTGCATGAAGCTTCCAGAACACCCGAGAGAGGCCAGAGGGGGGCCACTGGGCCACCAGACGACAGGGTGGCGCGGCCCAGGCCTTGGCCGCGCCCCCCTAGTGTGTCACCGCCTCGTCGACCTTCCGACTCCGCCTCTTCGGCTATTTAAAGGTCCCTGACCTAAAACCTCGATACGAAAAAAGCCACGGTACGAGAAACCTTCCAGAGCCGCCGCCATCGCGAAGCCAAGATCTGGGGGACAGGAGTCTCTGTTCCGGCACGCCGCCGGGACGGGGAAGTTCCCCCGGAAGGCTCCTCCATCGACACCACCGCCATCTTCATCAACGTTGTTGTCTCCCACGAGGAGGGAGTAGTTCTCCATCGAGGTTCGGGGCTGTACCGGTAGCTATGTGGTTAATCTCTCTCCTATGTGCTTCAATACAATAATCTCATGAGCTGCCTTTCATGATTGAGATTCATATGATGATGCTTGTAATCTAGATGTCATTATGCTAGTCAAGTGGATTTTACTTATGTGATATCCGGAGACTCCTTGTCCCACGTGTGTAAAGGTGATAGTGTGTGCACCGTGTGGGTCTCTTAGGTTATATTTCACAGAATATTTATTCACTGTTATGAATGGCATAGTGAAGTGCTTATTTATATCTCTTTATGATTGCAATGTGTTTTGTATCACAATTTATCTGTGTGCTACTCTAGTGATGTTATTAAAGTAGTTTATTCCTCCTGCACGATGTAATGGTGACAGTGTGTGCATCGTGTAGTACTTGGCGTAGGCTATGATTGTGATCTCTTGTAGATTATGAAGTTAACTATTGCTATGATAGTATTGATGTGATCTATTCCTCCTTTCGTAGTGTGAAGGTGACGAGTGTGCATGCTATGTTAGTACTTGGTTTGGTTATGTTGATCTGTCATGCACTCTAAGGTTATTTAAATATGAACATTGAATATTGTGGAGCTTGTTAACTCCGGCATTGAGGGTTCGTGTAATCCTACACAGTTAGTGGTGTTCATCATCCAACAAGAGGGTGTAGAGTCTAGCATCTATCTATTTATTCTGTTATGTGATCAATGTTGAGAGTGTCCACTAGTGAAAGTATGATCCCTAGGCCTTGTTCCTAAATATCGCTATCGCTGTTTGTTTACTTGTTTTACTCGCATCTATACTTCTCGCAATATTACCACCATCAACCACACACCAGTCCTGGACAGCAAAGCACTTTTACGGTGCCGTTGCTACTGCTCACATTTATTCATACCACCTGTATTTCACTATCTCTTCGCCGAACTAGTGCACCTATTAGGTGTGTTGGGGACACAAGAGACTTCTTGCTTTGTGGTTGCGGGGTTGCATGAGAGGGATATCTTTGACCTCTTCCTCCCTGAGTTCGATAAACCTTGGGTAATCCACTTAAGGGAAACTTGCTGCTGTTCTACAAACCTCTGCTCTTGGAGGCCCAACACTGTCTACAAGAATAGAAGCACCCGTAGACATCAGCCGCCTCCGAGCTCCTCCTCCGCCGCACCGGAGTCCACCGGAAGTTCGCCGGAGCCGTTTCGCCGCCGTGTGTTGTTCTTCGTGTTCTTAAGTTCAGCGAGCCGCCGCAGCAAAACCTCACCGCTGGCGACTCCGACCACCGCGGAATCCATTCCGGTAAGCCCTCAGAGCTTTGCCTTCTCGCCGTAGTTGGTAGGGATGAATAGGGTATCAACGTTGGATCCGGCTAAGTTTAGCTATCTTCGCATTCTCTTTTTCAGATGTCTTCTTCAACTCCGCCTCCCTCCTCCGAGTCGATCATGGCAACGCCTATCTCTTCCGCCCCTCCCCCTTTCGTCCCAGTTCAGCTGGAGCCCTCAAAGGATTCCGGCAAAAACATCGAGGGGACATCTGCCAACCCGGAAGAAACAGCGGGGGCAGAACAGTTGGAGAAGAAGGCGGAGGAAGCAGCCGCCAAAAAATCCAAGGCTCGCACGTGGGACAGCGAAGCCAAGGGAAAATGGTGGCCCTGCACCACCACAGAGACTGAGCTCCGCAACCTCGAGGCGGAAGGTTTTTTGAAGCCCGGGTCCTGACGGACACTTCCGGGTTCATTGGCTCCAGCTCCCGAAGCCGGAGAAATGGTGGTGACCAAGGCGCTCGTGGAGCGTGGCTTCTCCTTTCCGCCTAGCGATTTCTTCTCCGAAGTTCTAAAGGCGTACGGGCTGCAGCCACACAACATATCTCCGAATAGCATACTGGCCATCAGCAATCATGTGACGATGTGCAAAGGCCACCTCCGGGTAACCCCAGAACTTTCCCTCTTTCAATACTTCTTCTTCGTCAAAAAGAAGAAGATTCCTCAAACTTCCAAGTTGGCCACCTGCGGGACAATCACGTTCAAGCTCCGCCCCGGCCGTGTCTATCCTCCCACCGACCGCCACGAATCCGCGCGATATTGGTCCGGAGGCTTCTTCTATCTGAAGGACATTTCCGACCCGGCGAGCGCGAGGGTGTTGCCAGCCTTCAAAAATGGCCCCGCCAGTGAGACTCCAGCCTGGACACAATGTCTGCACCTCTCCGAGTCACCTCAATTGACTTGCGCAGTTAGGCGGATCTGCAAACTGACGGAGGATGGCCTGTCAGGGAAGGACCTAACAATGTCCTGGTTCACAAAGCGGATCCAGCCCCTTCAGCATCGGGACCGCTTGATGTTTCAGTACACGGGGCATGACGATCTTATGCACGCCTCCAAGGACAACCTTTCCACTGACGCCATCGACAAACGGATCCGGCTCTTCATCAAGATTCCGCGTGATCTTCGGATTCACGTGTGCAACAAGGATATCCACGTCAACGGATCCGGGATCGCGGTACGCTTCTCGCTCTAATGCCAACTCCTTTGTCTTTCTCTTGCAAAATCATCTAAGTGTTTTATGTGCTCAGCTGGAGGAGCTCGAAGAGAAAGATCTCGGAACTCTAATCTGGATCCCTCACTCCGGCATCAATGACCCCGAGGCTGCTTCCGACGCGGAAATTCCTGAAACATCAGGCCCCGCCAAGCGGAAAAGAGCTGCTCCTTCCGGCCCAGCTGCAAAACGCGCCCGCGAGACACCAAGTGCCGCAGCTACCCGGAGGGCGGAAAAAGAAAAGCAGCGCCTCAAGCAGATCGACACCAGCAAGCAGCTGCAGCCAAACATCGACCAATTCTTCATGACGTCTTCGTGAGTACTTGATTTCCGTCTAAAATTCATTTGCTAGCATTTAACCAGGCTTTTGCTAAGTGTTAGACCTTTACTTGTATGCAGCAAAACTTCCGGAAGCAAGCCCTCCAAGAACCCCAAGAAGAAGGCGAAGCCATCTCCGGCCTCTGTGCATGTTACACCGGAAGTGGAGGTTCCGCCCAAGGCCTCTTCCTCTGCCAAGCCGGATCCCAAGGATGTCATCAACCTTGATGATGTCCCGGAGGAACCAACTGCTGAATCTGGCAAAGGCGATTCCGGCAAGGGCGCGTCCTCGCCTGCACCTCCGCCTGAACAACCCGCTGTTGCCTCGGCTGAAGCTCTGGCTGATGATGTCGAAAAGAAAATACTCCTAAGTCGTGCCACTGGCACGCCCCAGACTCACCCTCATCTCTTTCCGATTCTGCAAAGAGTCCCCCTCTCACAACGCCACGCGGAGATTTCCGCCATGATGGACAAAGTGTGGGGACCTGCGAACACGGAAGAACAAGAACTGAACGACCATGAAAGTGGTCTCAAAGTTTTCTTCGCCAAGCACAAGAACGTGCGCCAGGTAACACCAGCCCCCAAGCATTGATTTGTGCATTTTCCGAGTGACATGTTGATGACCCACAAGTATAGGGGGTGTATCGTAGTACTTTCGATAAATAAGAGTGTCGAACCCAACGAGGAGCAGAAGGTGTTGACAAGCAGTTTCGATGAAGGATTCACTGTAAATGCTCACAGACAAGTATTCAGGGGGTTTTAATATAGCAGTTGAATAAAGTACAAGTAAGTAAAGTGCGAGAGAAATAATTGCAGCGCGTGGCCCAATCCTTTTTAGCACAAAGGACTAGCCGGTTTGTTTACTTATAATGACCAAACGTTCTTGAGGACACACGGGAATTTAGTCTAGTGCTTTCGCTTCATATAGCTGATTAATCTTCATTGTTTTGATAAGTGTTGTGTGGGTGAACCTATGCTAATGCACCGCCCTTCCTAGGACTAATACATACTTGTGATTATACCCCTTGCAAGCATCCGCAACTACAAGAAAGTAATTAAGATAAATCTAACCACAGCCTTAAACTGCGAGATCCTGCTATCCCTCCTGCATCGATATACCAACGGGGGTTTAGGTTTCGTCACTCCGGCAACCCCGCAATTAGCAAACGAATACAAGATGTATTCCCCTAGGCCCATAAATGGTGAAGTATCATGTAGTCGACGTTCACATGACACCACTAGAAGAATAACACCACAACTTAAATATCATAACATTGAATACTAACCAACATAATTCACTACTAACATTTAGACTTCACCCATGTCCTCAAGAACTAAACGAACTACTCACGAGACATCATATGGAACATGATCAGAGGTGATATGATGATGAATAACAATCTGAACATAAACCTTGGTTCAATGGTTTCACTCAATAGCATCAATAACAAGTAGAAATCAATACCGGGAGAGTTTCCCCTATCAAACAATCAAGAAACAACCCTAATTGTTACAGCGGTGACGAGGTGCAGCGGTGGAGATGGCGGTGATGATGATGAAGATGATGGTGATGATGATGGAGATGATGTCCAGCTCGATGACGGTGACGATGGCGTCGATTTCCCCCTCCGGGAGGGAATTTCCCCCGCAGATTTCAGCCTGCCGGAGAGCTCTTTTCTCTCTAGTGTTTTCCGCCCCGCAGAGGCGGCTGTGACTCTTCGCGACTATCCTTCGGGGCTTAGGTTTTCGGGACGAAGAAGTACGCGAAGGAGAGGAGGCCAGAGGGGGTTGTGGGCCCCCTCCCCACTTGGCGGCGCGGCCAGGGCAGGGCCCGCGCCGGCCTATGAGGGGGGCCCATGGCGGCCCTCCTCGGCTCCCCCTTTTGGCTACCTCCCTCTTCTGGAAAAATAGGATTTTCAGTATAATTCCCGTCAATTGTTGATCTTCCGAAATATTGCATTCTGACGGTGCTTTTTCCAGCAGAATCCTGACTCCGCTGCGCGATTCTCCAATAATCATGAAACATGCAAAATAGATGAAATAACCTAAGTATCATCCCTAAATGTGAAATATATCAATGAATAACAGTAAATTATGATATAAAATAGTGATGCAAAATGGACGTATCAACTCCCCCCCAAGCTTAGACTTCGCTTGTTCCCAAGCGAAACTGAGCTCAGTAAACAAGACCACATGTTTATGGAGTGAAGAGTCGATAAATAAAATACGGACAATAAGCATCATATCAATTCACACAAGACATTCTAGTAGACAACTTCCCCATATAATTCAACTTGAAACAAGTAGAAGGTAATCACAAATAAAGGTGCATAAGAAATCAATATTGGTGATGGCAAACTTCATTCTTGGTCAAAGAACAGTTAACAGATTATACTCATCTATTGTGCAGCGCTCTTATATTAAAGCTTATAACAAAACTTGCATACTCAATCATAATAATTTCCTCATAATCATTGATAACCTTCAAAGCTATATTCATTCAGATAAAACTTGTACTAAACAAGGAAGAATAAAAGGCATGATTAAGTAGATCACAATATAGATGGTTGGATCACAACAACTCAATTGCTTGCTTAAGATGGAAGGAAATAGGTTTACTGACTCAACATTAAGTAAAAGAAAGGCCCTTCGCAGAGGGAAGCAGGGATTAAATCATGTGCTAGAGCTTTTTGAGTTTTGAAATCATATAAGGAGCATAAAAGTAAAGTTTTGAGAGGTGTTTGTTGTTGTCAACGAATGGTAGCGGGTACTCTAACCCCCTTGCCAAACAGACTCCCAAAGAGCGGCTCCCATGAAGGACGTCATCTCTACCAGCAAGGTAAATCATCCCTCTTCTCTTTTGTTTACACATGCATTTTAGTTTATTTAAGGGTGACACTCCTCCCAACCTTTGCTTTCTCAAGCCATGGCTAACCGAATCCTCTGGTGCCTTCCAACAATCTCATACCATGGAGGAGTGTCTATTGCAAAATTAAGTTGCTTACTGATGAATCAGGGCAAAACATGTGAAGAGAATTATTAATGGAAGTTAATTAATTGGGGTTGGGAACCCCGTTGCCAGCTCTTTTGCAAAATTATAGGATAAGTGGATGAAGCCACTAGTCCATTAGTGAAAGCTGCCCAACAAGATTGAAAGATAAAACACCACATACTTCCTCATGAGCTATTAAACATTGACACAAATAAGGGATGATAGCTTTTGAATTTTTTAAAGGTAGCACATGAAGTATTTACTTGGAATGGCAGGGAAATACCACATAGTAGGTAGTTATGGTGGACACCGATGGCATAGGTTTGGTTTAAGGGTTTGGATGCACGAGAAGTATTCCCTCTCAGTACGGGTCTTTGGCTAGCAAGGTTGATTAGCAAGCATAAGAGTTGAGGGAAACAAACAAATATACATGTGATAGAAACAATCATGCATCTTACTTGTAAGCACAAACAATTTTAACTTCAGAATACTAAGTTAGAAGCTAACAAGAAAGATAATAACATATCTACATGTACTTCCTCTTTTCTACTTAAACTCAAAGTGTTGTTGCTATTGAACAATGCTAAGTTTTCCAAAACCAAATAGATTTACTCAATGCTCCCAAAGTGATACCAATACTAACAACAAGATCAATCATATAATAGAGATTGCAAACTAAAATAAGATGTGCAATATGTAAATGATAAAACTTCTCATTAATATTCCATAACGATAAGTCACACCAAGGGATACATAGATAACCAACTAAAGAGAGATACTTCCATTACCGCAACATATCTTATATGATAACTTCCCTACTCATGATATGACACTACTTGATAGTAAAAAGGTAAAAGATAGTGATGATGTGATACCGCGGCACTCCCCCAAGCTTGGAACAAACCAAGGGGATGCCAATACCGATGATGAATTACTCCGTCGGCGGTGGTGATGAATTCTTCCCATCATCAGACTTCCAAGGAAGAGGCTCTCCATCGACAAACGACATCTTGGTCTCAGGAATCCTGAAACTAGCAGCATAGCTTATGTGTTTAAACATGTTTTCATACACACAGTTTTGATTTTGAACATCATAGAGTTGAGCTTGGAGTTTGTTGGTGGTGTCGTGAAGTGAGAGGATATCGTTCCACAGCTTTGCAGTCTCCTTCTCGTGTTCATCAATAAGTTCAGACACGATCTTGTGGAAGATGTCTACTTCACGCTCAGCCATCTTCTTGTAGTTAAAGACCTCTTGTTCTAGCTTCTCCATCCTGTCTTCCAAGCTTCCTTCTCCTTTAGGACCCCGGACATCTTCAATCTGCAACTCTCCATCTACGAGCAGCAATTCCTTGGGGTGCATCTTCAACTCGCTCATGTACGGGTTGACGACGTCCTCAAAGAAGCTGTCCTTCGGAGTTCCCGACGAAGACATTGTGTCTCTAGATCAAGCAGATCCTGGCAGAAAACAGCTCGAAACAAAACGCGACGAGAAAACGATATACGGACCTCCAGGGGTCCGGGGGATTATATAGAAGAAATTTTCACGACAAACGGAAAGTACCATGTCGAACCAGAGTCAGAAGGGGACAACGAGGGGCTCTCCTCATAGGGCGGCGCGGCCAGGCTGGGGCCCGCGCCGGCCTATGGGGGCACGCCCTCGTGCGTCTCCTCCATTCCGTTTCGATCTCGTAATTTTTCATATTTTCCAAAAGTAGCAAAAACATTGTTCGGAAAGTTAAACGCGGACTTTTTCTTACCAGTACTGTTACCTATTCAAAGTCGAACTCTGCAGGACTGTCAATTTGAACTTTGATGAAGGCTTCCGGAGTTACCACTCGAATAACATCAACATCTTCATTATAAGAATCACCGGAGATATAATGCTTGAGTCTTTGTCCATTTACCACTTGTGTGGCATTACCTTGCAGAGAGCTAATTTTAATTGCCCCTGAACGATACACCTCATCAATGACATATGGTCCTTCCCATTTTGAGAGTAATTTCCCTGCAAAAAATCTGAGACGAGACCGATACAATAGGACTTTATCCCCAACATTAAATTCTCTTTTGATAATTCTTCTATCATGCCATTTCTTAACTTTCTCTTTAAAGAGTTTAGCATTTTCATAAGCTTCACTTCTCCATTCATCTAGAGAACTCAATTGTAGCAATCTCTTCTTACCGGCAAGTTTAGGATCTTTATCTAGTTCTCTTACAGCCCAATAAGCTTTGTGCTCTAGTTCTAAAGGTAAATGACAAGCTTTCCCATAAACCATTTTATACGGTGACATACCCATAGGATTTTTATAAGCAGTTCTATAAGCCCATAGTGCTTCCTTCAATTTAATAGCCCAGTTCTTTCTAGATTTATTAACACTAGTAAGATGGCCCTCACAAATGCGAGGGCATCATTGTAGTATTTGTTTTTAAAAAATCCATGTTGTATGTATCATCTTTAATGTGTACTGTTTATTTTAGAGAGAGGAATGATTTTCTAAATAGAGAAACAAAGCAATCTATTCATGATGCAATTAATGGAAAATAGCTTATCTTTTGTTGGTACATAGGACAACTAACTAATGATAAATTTTTACTGCTTTTCGTACAATTTTCTTTGTCTCCTCTTCTATACCCATTTAAAATACACGATACTCTTCTAAAATATGGCATATTCCAAATATGAACATGTACTACAACTCCCAGTTTGTGCATAGTTTGTTCGGAAATAGTTTTGTACACCCACGCATGGGTATGGGTTAGTTGTAATAAACATAAATAGTAGTAGAAAATAACATGAGCTTAATTTATATGTTTCTTTATATTGATAACCAATTTCTATATCGATGGTTAATTTTTTAGAAAATGTGCAAACCCCTCCAAGGAAGAACTATTCATCGTCAAATCAGAATGTTTCGGTGTGAGTTGATACCCACCTAAAGATATTGATCTATTCATGAAATTTTTCGTATAGTGACAAAAAGTCTCAAACTCTTCGATCAGCAAAATATCTTAAAAAATATATTTTCCAAACATCTTACTATATTTTGTAATGTCAACCATGAGTACATATAGGTATATATCAATCATCACTATACTTGACATCATGCATATAGGTAGTCTTTATTTATACGCAAACCTTTAGCAAAAAAATTCCATCATGTTCAACCTAGCTAGCGTTTTTTTTTGCCACGTTAGCGTGAGTCTACAGTTCATTTTTTCAGGAGTGCAGCTAGCGCAGACCAAATGATTTTCATTTTGGATCTAGTAAGCTCTGGAGTTCTATCAGTGTACGACCCATATTCTTCCACGATATTAGACCGTGCCAGATATATTATAGAATATACCTGCCTACTCATGTCTATTTAATCCTAGCCCCAAGATTCTAATCTATTCTAGACTCCATTGTTATTTGTATTGTTCTTTCTTTTAGCACACACTAGATGACCGGTTGCGCTATCGCGCAAATGGCGGAGGCTAACCATAAGGTTTGGCTTATTTTAGGACCGGAGGTTGTAGCGGAGCTCTTCCACCGAGTAAAGGGGTATTAGGGTTAAATGGTCATCCAGTTTGAGCTATAGTAGTATCCGACGGGGTGTGTTCGAGCTCTTCTCTGGTTACTGCGTTTACTCACTATAAGTCTTGGTTTATTTCAATACCGGAGGCTCGGGAGCGCGAAGTGTAGCTCTTTCGACCGCCATCATCATCGTAGTAGCAAAGGGGGAGTATTAGGTGAAATGGCCATCCATGGTGAGTTATAGTAATATTCGGCGTGTTTCGTTGGAGGAAATGCCCTCGACGGCCCTTCTACTCTTGTTTGGCTACTCCGTTTGCTTCGGTTGAGTTATAATCGATGGGGTAGGCTGGAGAAAATGCCATCGATGTCCCTTCCACTCTCTTTTGGATACTTGCTACCACTCGAGCGGTAACTGGGGAATATTACGGTTAAATGGCTGCGATTTCTTCTTCTGTCACTTGCACATTTGCCTCTTCCTCTTTCAAACTGTTAGACACACTCAGGAAGCAGGGCATTGGAGCTACTCGTAGTTGAATTTGGTGTATTGCATAACAACTTCATTTTTTGGTCAATTGATTGCATAACAACTGAAAACTTTTATCAACCGATGGCAATGAAATATTACAATCTCGTCGCTCTATCTAAGTTTACCTATGCAGGGCATTTTAATAACTTTCAAATAATTTTTTTGTTGGGAGTGGGCTTACCAGGACTAATACCTGAAGGGTCGGTGATGTGTACAGCTATGTGGCGAGGGAGCGGAGGGGTCGGCGCATATAAAACCTTCGTCTCCCACGGCCGCATCCATTCCCCCCTTCCCCGGCCACCACTCCCAAAATCGCAAAAAAAATTCTCTCCATCTCGCTCACTCCGCCGCTAGTGTAGGTTTCTTCTCGCGCGGCTCCAGTAGAATAGGCGGCGATGGAAGCTGGGGGAAGAGTAGGCTGCGTGGAAGATGAGAGGAACCGCAATGTCACTGATGTTGCTGAAGCGGAGGAGGTCGTTGGAGGCGAAGGTGTTGTTGGAGAGTCCACCATGAGCATAGATGGTACCTAAACTTGCAAATCGGAGTGGTTTAGGTCCTGGAGCCCTCTGCTGGTTCCACATGTGCGCCACGGTGGCAGAAACATTTGCAGAAAACCCCGTAACTATTAGCCATCGTCATCATCAAAACGTTGCTTGGCCAGGAACCAAATCCCCAATTTCCTCTGCCTCCCCACGAACTCGCATCGCAGTAGTACCCGCTCGCCAAGATTGGAGGATTTGCTGGAGAGGATTGGCGGATGGTGGAGCAGAGATCGGAGGATTCCGGCGAGAGTACGGGCAGGTCCCCTCCAGCTGCTCGCGGAAGACGTATGGGTGCGGTGGAGGCGATGCCGCCGCGTCGGGCGGCGGAGGAGGCGGAGCCGTCGCGTCAGGCGGGGAAGGAGCGGATGGCCAGGTTTGCTGCACCTGCTAGCGGAGGGGATGGTTGTAGGCGTAGGAATGCGGTGGAGGTGATGTCGTCTCGTTAGCACCGGCACCATGATGCTCGGATCCCGCAGTGTGGACTGCATGGCATGGAAGAAGCTTTTTGGTACTCCAGGCCATGGAAGAATCATTTTGGTACGGAAGAAGACTATGGGGCGGCTTTCAGACTGAGAAGAAGAAGCTGAATAATGTGTGTTTTAGGAGCAGCTTATGTAGTGTCTCTAGTACACTATCTCTCGTACAATTAGCTAGTGAATTGATGTATGCTTGTGTACTGATGTATCCATGTAAAATATGATGCAATATGAATATGAAATGTTCCGAAAGATTGCTTGCACATTGTGTAGTTCTTTCTAGCTCGAATCAGGTCCCAAATGAAGAGCTATTGAAGTTGAAGACAGAGAAAAAGTAGCAGATTATGTAGAATTTACACTACTGATGTATCAGGTTGTGTAATAGCTTGTGTAGGTGTTCTGTATTAGCTTATGGAGTATGAGCATGAGCAGTACCAACTGGATTCGGAGCTCGAGCATTGGTAGGCCTCAAAATCACATCTGATCTCAATGTATTCAGAAAGTTATTGTGATCAATAAACATGTGAAGTGTCTTCTCTGACCAACTTGCATTTATCATCTGTCTAATGACTGACTGACTATCAACTGGCACTAAACCTTCTTTTATGTCCATGCCTAGCTGCAACCAATAAACATGCACTTTTCCATCTCTCTCACACCCAAGTATTCTCAGAATTTTATTAACCCAGAAGATAGACCAAGTGTCAACAGTACAATTGTCAAAATGGGCTGTTGATGCACACATATATCCCAAATTGTGTCTCAATCCACAAAAAGATCCATTGTGCAATACTTCAACTGTGAACATACTACATTCTTGTTCTGGAAACAAAACTGCAGAAGAACAACGAATTAAGTCTGTTGGTGCATACTGAAAACAAAGTAGCCAACTTGGCCTCACAATGAAAAATTTCATCTACACAAATATTTGAAACTCCTAACAAGATGCGAAGTGTTCCATGTCGCACAAAGTTAAACATTTTCACAGATCAAACATTCATGCAATATACCTTCTCCAACTGAAATTCAGAATCAATGTCCCTGTCTGAATCTTTCCAAAATTCAGTAAACTGAATTATAACAACACATTCAAAAAGTTATCAAATTTTCAGATTTTACTGACATAGTCAAATAATAATTGGTGCAATACACCTTCTCCACCTCAAATTATCACAGTAAGTCTTTAACCATTGTTACTTACTGTAACAATCTTTAACCTGTCCAAAATTCAGTTAACTGAATTGTAACAGCAAATTTAGAAATTTATCAAAATTTCAACTTTACTGAGACATAATCAAAAGTCATTGGTGCAATATACCTTCTCCACCTCAAAATATCACAGTACGTAACAATCTGTCAGCCTAAATACGAGAATATCATATCACATGGTCATATGCATGTGCGTGGGAGAGACGGGTCATGGCATGTAGCATAAATCATCCATAATCCACTTCAAAAACGCATCTTTTTTTGCATAAAGATGGACAGAGAAGTTAAATAACAGGCAATAGTGCAGACAAACCTGAAAAGCATGTTTTGAGCTGTAGGAAAAATAATTGAATCACTTTGGTTTTGTTCTTATTGTAGCATGTAGCATAAATCATCCATAATCCACTTCAAAAACGCATCTTTTTTTGCATAAAGGTGGACAGAGAAGTTAAATAACAGGCAATAGTGCAGACAAACCTGAAAAGCATGTTTTGAGCTGTAGGAAAAATAATTGAATCACTTTAGTTTTGTTCTTATTGTAGCATGATGACCAGCCTATTTGCCTGTCTAGTCCCTCGTTGTCTTCCATATCCGTCAGAAGCAAGCACCAAGGAGCGAGAGGTAGGATATGCAAAACACATGCCACATGGTGTGTACATATGCGCCAAACATGCTCTCGACAGCCTGAGACCACACCCATGGTTTCCGAATTCACTCTTTGTTATGATTTCCCCCTAAATTCAAAACCCAAAGAAACAATGCAGTAAGTAAAATGTCGTCGAGTAACAAAAAAATACCAGCTAAGCATTGTAGTTGCAACATCAATTTACCAACAAACTTCAAGACTGCCTAAATGGTCAATGAGCACAGAGACTTCCATAGCTAACCAATCTCAACAACGATTTGTCGCACACATAGAAATATAATGCGCAATAAACATTTCCGCTCATTGACCAGAGCACGAAACACAAAGCCTATTAGACATGAATGTCTAGAACCAAGATAAACCACAAGCTGGCCAACAAGGAAATCAGAATCACGCAAAACTTGCAAAATGTGGATAGGCTGATATAGACCATAGACTAACCTTAATTTTGTATCTACTTTGAACCCACGAAGGTAGCGCCGCATGGTCAATTAGTTCACTGCCCTCATATCTGCAACATCATCAACAAGAAAATTTAGCAATTAGCCCTTTGTAAGGGAACTACCCCATTTTTACTAACTTTCTTATCAATTTACTCGAGAAAATACTCACCATACAGTCATATTGCTCTGTTAGCGATTGTTGTAAATTCGGAATAGGTACAGTTTCAAAATGTTGTAGTTTGTGAATGATTGCAGCTTCAGAATATGTACCATCTACCAACATGTAGTTCAGAAAATAAATCTGAATGTAATTGTACTCATAAGCATATGGTATGTTCTCCTTCTTAAGCTTCTCCTCACACTTCTCATATTGGCATCTGCAGCATTATCATCCTGAATCCCAACGAAGCACACACATCAATAATCAGTAATATGCAATGAGTGGGGAAAGCAAGAAATTTTAAGTAGCAACAGCGAGGTTGACGAGATGTGCAAGCAAGGACGTGAAGCTGCCTATAAGGTGACCGAACAACTTCGTTGCAAGCTTTACCAGTAACCACTAACCCATGTGAAGATGATATCAAACAAGATAAAATTGTAAAAAGCAATATAATGTGCAGCCTTCAAAGTCACAGAGATAATATTCTCAATTTCTCATTAGTTTCAGAACAGAAAGAATAACCAGCCTTCAAAGATTGATACCAGCTCGATGCAGTTTGGCTACTCATCCATTGTGGGTGAAGGGAGAGGCGTGCCCATGTGAGCTGACCAGGCAACATATTGAGCTAGATCCTATAAGAAATAGAGGAGCTGATATAAGAATATTAGCATCTAGCATACAAAGAAAATACATGAGCTGAGTGAGAAACAATACCTTGTCTTGCTGCATGACCTTGTCTTGTTGTCTGGATTTCAGTGCCGAACTGCAGCAACCATGTCATCCCCTTGAACTTCAGAAACCTTAATCAGCCAGATAAACATATGAATAACAAATAAAACAGTGTCACAATCTAAGATCTGATATTACCAGAGGGAGCTTGTGCAAGTCCAAGAAGAAAACCGGGCAGCCTGGATTTCAGTACCGATCTGCAGCAACCTTCTAATATTCCTAGAGAAGGAATAATTAGGACTTGGGAGCTGAAGTATAATATAAAGATAATTAACTATAATATCTTCTGAGTGAAGTGTTAAACTAACTCCCCTTGATTCATTAGATATCGGCATGCTTCTAGGTTAAACAAGTACATGTCAAATACCTTATTTGTCTTTCCCATACTTATACAAGTGAAGTTAAAAACTATTACACATGAAGAAGGCAAAAATATTGCACAACCTATGACACAATGTATGCTAGAAATTCATGGATCTACATAATGTAACCCCAATAAATTGTATCTGCATGGATAAAATGCATAGAGATTGCTGGAAAATAATTTATTTTCATGGCAAACAAACAATGTGATAGAAACTCAGTCAGCCTAATTGAATTGTGTACAAGAAAAGGGAGATCTCTCTAGGGAACCAGAACACTTACTACTGCTTCTCTATCAAGGGCGCTACAGCGGAAAAGCATAGGGCTGGACCAAATTATATTATATAAAAGCATCTCTTCTCCAATTCCAATGCCAAACACAACGATGCTACTTACCTAATTGCACAATCTTTTTACTTTGGTTCTTCCAAACTGTAACATAACAAGTTATGGAGAGCCAAACTGCACTACTCCTATTTTCTTTGAAAAAAGAAACTACTCGTAAATTGACACATGTTCTGGCCTGGTGGTTCTTACCATCATTTATTTCTTCCTTCACCAGGAGCTACATGCTAAAATCAAAGGCTCAAAAGGTTGAACAAATTAACAAATGAAACTTTACATTTTAGGAAAGCTGATTGCAAAATCATAAAGCTTTCCTTTTAGTAAACAATGCAGACCCCAAACTTCTACCGCTCCTTTTGCATCTGCATTCTCGACCAAACAAAAATCTGAACAAGTAACATTAAGAACACAACACCAACTGAGCATAAATCATGAATTCCTTAGGAAAATCAAAGAATTGACGGGAGGGAGCAGATGTACCTCGGGGCGTGTATCTCTCCAGGGAGGAGATGATGAAGCACCAAGTTCTGACAATCAATCTACAAAAATCATGAAGAGTTGCTTTTTTATTAGCAAGGTCACATCAAGAATTAAAAATTAAACAACTATATATATTAGTAAGCTCACAACACCTTACAATATCAAGGATTTTTTACATGCTGCAATGTAAAGAGCAAGACCAGATATGCTATCATGCATCAGAAACTGTGAATTCTTTTGGTTCCCAGAACAACCAACTTATATTAAAGGGGAACGGGGCCTTTTGTGCTCATCACCCACCAAAAAAATTACTGGGGTTCTTTTATGGGAGCCTAAACCAATCAACAACAATCTGTACATGGAGAGAGAGATGGGGATAAGGTATGTGCCATAACGAGCAAATGTAATTACCTGCTGCTGCAAGGCAGAAGAGACGCCCAACAAAAACACAGTGAAGAATCGTCCCACTGCCTTACCTTGTTGTCTCATGAATGATTACGAGTGGAGAAGGCATGGATGCATCTCTCTGTAAGGAACTGAAAAAACAAAGAAGAAACCACAAAACTAACATTTCAGATCTAATAATCTAGAAATAAAGAAAAGAAAAGAGAGGGTGCTAGGAGCCTATGAACTGTGGGCAGTGCACAGCCACAGAGAGAGGTACCGTCGGCCTCGTGGTCAGCCCGGAGCTCACCCCGGCGGTTGGATCTGAGGTTGGGCCGTCCTTGTCGGGTGCGGACGCAGCGGAGGACGAGGCGGAGGAGGCGCCGTTAACCGTAGATCCCGAGCCCCGCCGGCGCGGAGATGGTGGCGGCGCG
Source organism: Lolium rigidum (assembly GCF_022539505.1). Classification (NCBI taxonomy): domain Eukaryota; kingdom Viridiplantae; phylum Streptophyta; class Magnoliopsida; order Poales; family Poaceae; genus Lolium; species Lolium rigidum. Next base: position 23,154 of record NW_025901328.1, read on the forward strand.
CCACTGCCTGCGCCCGTGCGCTCACGTGCATCACCTCCTCCAGCTTACCACCGCGACCGTCCCCAAACGGCTCCATCCGGGGAGAGGCGGCGCAAGGCGGTGCGCCGCCGCCACCCTCGGCGCCGCCGCGCCTCCTCTGGCCCACCACCGCGACGCGCGACCTGCTGCTGCTCGCCTCCACGAGCTCCTCCTGCTCCGGCTGTCCGTCGACCGGCTGTGATTTGGGGGAGGAGGAGATGTGGGGATTGGGGAGGAGAGGGCTTGTGCGGGGATTGGGGAGGAGAGGGAGGCGGCCGATTGGGTGTGTGCCTCGCGATCTAGGTTTTACTGCTCCCTGCGGGGACGTGAAGGAAAGCGACCCAAAACGAGCAGCGTCGCTGCCTCTGTCTGTCGGCCCCCGCAAGTGCTCGGTTCCCACCTGTCATGGAGTCTTTTCGAAGCCGAACGAGTGAGAAAAGTTTTGACTGATCGGACGGCTGAGATGAAAAGTGGGATGCAGATTTTACTGTTGCAACCTGATTGAACGACCCAGATTCGTTTGCCCCTTCAGGCCCCCTGGTTGAGAGGGTAGTCTTTCAACATTTATAGAAGTAATGCATAGCTCGCGTCCTATATCTAGCTAGCGTGTACTTTTTTCCTTCAAATTATCCTTTTCTTTTAATGGGACATAGCTCATTGAAACTCAATATTTAAATTTATAACATAATATTTGCCACATTGAAACTATACAGGTCATCTGAATAAATTCCACGATTTAGCCGTGCAAGTTACTTTCGGCAGAATGATTTAAATTGATTTTACAACATATTTGTATTTCTATTTATGCTTTGCATTCAAATTAGAAATGTAGTCGTAAATTCTATCGCGAATGACACTGCCACTTTTGCGCTGTTTAGATATAAGTTTCCTGAAATACACATATTTTTCGATAATGTATGCATATTGCAAGTGCAATTGCGTCTGATATGCTTTCGATGGTATTTTGAATGAGGGACTTCCTTAATGCCTCAAAATAAAAGAAAAATCATCCACGTGCATAGATATAAGTATACTAAACTATGTACACATATTGATTAGTTCGGATGAAGCCTCGTGATCAGGGGGATACGTGCGTATCCCTTTTCTGCTCGACACGTGTCTAACGACGTTAGCACAGTACACGCATCGACGCGGTCCAGCGCGTCGAGTGGAAGGGCAGAGAGACGCGAGGAAGGTGCACGGCGACGCGCTTGACCGGGGAGATACTGGCGCGACCTCAGATGCGCGAGGTGGAGGCCGGCGAGGTAGTGGCCGTTAGGTAGTGGACGTTAGTGTCCGTTAGTGAGTAGCAGAATCCAACGGTGATGGACCAAATCCAACAGTGATAACCGGGTGCTCACGTACCCCCGATCACCAAATCCACTCTAGTTCATACCTTTTATTCTCTTCCCATGTTCAACAAAGGATGTCTCAACTTTTTCCAAATTTAATTTATTTAGACGTGATTCAGTGTATAGATATATCTAAATTTAGACAAAGTGAAGACACATTTGTTGAACGGAGAAAGTAATGCACCTTCCTACATTAAAGAACCACGTTTTAGATAGCTATGCAGCCACACAATTTCTTTCGAAGCTATCCTGCCAAGTCCGATCATTAAGTCACCTTACAGGAGGATTTTGTTTTCTGAGATTGAGGCAGAGATCGTATCTTTTGTTTTAAGGCAGGGATTGTTTCTTTTGTTTTAAACGGAGTCAAATCTCGTAGATATGCAGGTTACCCTACGGGAGGTCTAGGTTATTTTTTAAAACACGGGAGGCCTGGCTAGTAAGGCAGACACGCAACTCTATTTTTAAACAGACTTAGTTTATTTTTGACGTGCGATCCATTACGGGAGAAATATAAATCTGACGATGGCTAACGTGTCATTGTACACATATATTGTTGTACGTAACACCGTTTATTTTTTAATCTCAAGCGTTAAAATTAATATCAGTGGTTTATATTTTAATAGCATATGTGGATTAACCTGGTGCCCCGAAAAACATCCTTATTTTGCTTTTAGTATATAATAGATTCTTTTGCAAGATAGATTTAATCTCTCTATTTGATAATTCTACTTGTCCACTAGTTTGAGGATGATAAGCAGAAGCAATTATATGATTAATACCATATTTAGCAAGAGTTTTTCTAAAACCTCCATGAATAAAATGAGAACCTTCATCAGTCATAAGATATCTAGGAACTCCAAATCTAGGAAAAATAATATCTAAAAGCATTCTTAAAGAAGTCTCACCATCAGCACTTTTTGTAGGTATGGCTTCCACCCATTTAGTAACATAATCAACAACAACATGTATATGAGTGTTACCTTCTGAAGAAGGGAAAGGACCGATGAAGTCAAATCCCCAACAATCGAATGGTTCAATAACAAGAGTATAATTCATAGGCATTTCATTGCGTCTGGAGATATTACTAACCCTTTGACATTCATCACAGGATAGAATAAACTTCCTTGCATCTTTGAAGAGAGTTAGCCAATAGAAACCTGATTGTAGAACCTTTTGCGCGTTTCTATCTCCGGCGTGATGTCCTCCATAAACACTACCATGACACTTACTCAATATCTCTTGTTGTTCATATTCGGGAACACATCTTCACAAAATACCATCCACTCCTTCTTTATATAAGTGTGGGTCATCCCAAAAATAATACCTCAAGTCATAAAAGAATTTTCTCCTTTGTTCAGCTGAAAAGGTTGGAGGCAAGTACTTGGATACAATAAAGTTAGCATAATCAGCGTACCAAGGACTATCTCGCGAGCTCACCTTTATTACAGCTAATTGTTCATTAGGAAAACTATCATTAACAGGAACAAGATCATAAGTAATATTTTCCAATCTAGACAAATTATCAGCAACAGGATTATCAGCACCTTTCCTATCTATAATATGCAAATCAAATTCTTGCAAAAGAAGTACCCATCTAATAAGCCTTGGCTTAGCATCTTTCTTTGCCATAAGGTATCTAATTGCAGCATGATCAGTATGAATTGTAACTTTTGAATCAACAATATAGGATCTAAACTTGTCACAAGCAAAGACTACAGCTAATAATTCTTTTTCAGTTGTAGCATAATTTCTTTGAGCAGCATCAAGAGTTTTTCTAGCATAATGAATAACATTCAATTTCTTATCTACTCGCTGTCCAAGAACAGCGCCTACAGCAAAATCACTAGCATCACACATAATTTCAAAAGGCAAGTTCCAATCAGGAGGTTCAACTACAGGAGCAGTTGTTAAGGCTTTCTTTAGAGTTTCAAAAGCTTCCTTACAATCATCATCAAAAACAAAAGGTACATCTTTTTGAAGAAGATTAGTAAGAGGCTTTGAAATCTTGGAGAAATCTTTAATAAATCTCCTATAAAACCCAGCATGACCAAGAACACTACGAATACCTATAACATCCCTGGGATAGGGCATCTTCTCAATTGCTTCAACTTTAGCTCTATCAACTTCAATACCTCTCTCGGAAATTTTATGTCCCAATACAATTCCTTCATTAACCATAAAGTGGCATTTCTCCCAATTAAGAACAAGGTTAGTTTCTTCACATCTCTGCAATACTTTATCAAGGTTTCGCAAGCAATTATCAAAAGAATTCCCATAGACAGAAAAATCATCCATGAATACCTCTACAATATTCTCACAAAAGCCATGAAAAATAGCAGACATGCATCTTTGAAAAGTAGGAGCATTACATAAACCAAAAGGCATACGCCTATAAGCATAAGTTCCATAGGGACAAGTGAAAGTGGTTTTCTCTTGATCTTTAGTTTTAACAACAATTTGTGAAAACCCAGAATAACCATCAAGAAAGCAAAAATGAGTATTTTTAGACAACATTTCTAACATTTGATCAATAAAGGGTAAAGGGTAATGATCTTTCTTAGTAACCTTATTAACTTTTCGATAATCAATGCACATTCTATACCCTACAACTACTCTTTGAGGGATGAGCTCATCATTATCATTAGGCACAACAGTCATTCCTCCTTTCTTAGGAACACAATGCACAGGACTAACCCATCTACTATCAGCAATAGGATATATAATACCAGCTTCAAGAAGTTTTAATACCTCATTCCTTACCACATCTTTCATCTTAGGAATTAGAAGACGCTGATGTTCAACAACAGGCTTTGCATCATCTTCCATATTGATAGCATGTTGGCAAATAGAGGGAGAAATCCCCTTCCAGTCATCAAGAGTATAGCCAATAGCTCCTCGGTGTTTCTTCAATATTTCCAATAACCTTTCTTCCTCAATATCTGAAAGCTTAGAACTAATAATAACAGGATATATTTCTTATCATCAATATGAGCATACTTAAGATTATCAGGCAACGGTTTTAAATCAAAAACAGAATCTTCCTTGGTGGTGGTGTTGTACCTAAATCTTCAACCGGCAAGTCATGTTTAAGAATAGGTTGACGAAGGAAAATTTCATCAAGCTCATTTTTTTTGTGTTTTTAATATAGAGAACAAGACAGTAAATAAAGTAAAACTAGCAACTAATTTTTTTGTGTTTTGATATATTGCAGCAAACAAAGCAGTAAATAAAGTAAAGTAAAGCAAGACAAAAACAAAGTAAAGAGATTGGAAGTGGAGACTCCCCTTGCAGCGTGTCTTGATCTCCCCGGCAACGGCGCCAGAAAAAATAGCTTGATGCGTGCAGTCAACACGTCCGTTGGGAACCCCAAGAGGAAGGTGTGATGCGTACAGTAGCAAGTTTTCCCTCAGAAAGAAACCAAGGTTTATCGAACCAGGAGGAGCCAAGAAGCACGTTGAAGGTTGATGGCGGAGGAGTGTAGTGCGGCGCAACACCGGAGATTCCGGCGCCAACGTGGAACCCGCACAAGCACAATCACAGAACTTTGCCCCAACGTAACGAGCGAGGTTGTCAATCTCACCGGCTTGCTGTAAACAAAGGATTAGATGTATAGTGTGGATGATGATGGTTGTTTGCGAAGAACAAGTAAAGAACAATTGTAGCAGATTGTATTTCAGATGTAAAGAATAGGACCGGGGTCCACAGTTCACTAGCGGTGTCTCTCCCATAAGATAGCAGATGTTGGGTGAACAAATTACAGTTGGGCAATTGACAAATAAAGAAGGCATAACAATGCACATACATCTATCATGATGAGTACTATGAGATTTAATCAGGGCATTACGACAAAGTACATAGACCGCTATCCAGCATATATCTATGCCTAAAAAGTCCACCTTCAGGTTATCATCCGAACCCCCTCCAGTATTAAGTTGTAAACAACAAACAATTGCATTAAGTATGGTGCGTAATGTAATCAACACAAATATCCTTAGACAAAGCATCGATGTTTTATCCCTAGTGGCAACAAGACATCCACAACCTTAGAACTTTCCGTCACTCGTCCCGCATTTAATGGAGGCATGAACCCACTATCGAGCATAAATACTCCCTCTTGGAGTCACAAGTATCAACTTGGCCAGAGTCTCTACTAGCAACGGAGAGCATGCAAGAACATAAATAACATATATGATAGATTGATAATCAACTTGACATAGTATTCAATATTCATCGTATCCCAACAAACACAACATGAAGGATTACAAATAGATGATCTTGATCATGATAGGCAGCTCACAAGATCTAACATGGTAGCACAATGAGGAGAAGACAACCATCGAGCTACTGCTATGGACCCATAGTCCAGGGGTGAACTACTCACACATCGATCCGGAGGCGATCATGGCGATGAAGAGACCTCCGGGAGATGATTCCCCTCTCCGGCAGGGTGCCGGAGGCGATCTCCTGAATCCCCCGAGATGGGATTGGCGGCGGCGGCGTCTCTGGAAGGTTTTCCGTATCGTGGCTCTCGGTACTGGGGGTTTCGCGATGGAGGCTTTAAGTAGGCGGAAGGGCAGGTCAAGAGGTGCCACGGGGGCCCCACACAACAGGGCCGCGCGGGCCCCTTGCTGGCCGCGCCGCCCTGTTGTGGCGGCGCCTCGTGGCCCCACTTCGTCTCTCCCTCGGACTTCTGGAAGCTTCATGCAAAAATAGGACCCTGGGCGTTGATTTCGTCCAATTCCGAGAATATTTCCTTACTAGGATTTCTGAAACCAAAAACAGCAGAAAACAAGAATCGGCTCTTCAGCATCTCGTCAATAGGTTAGTGCCAGAAAATGCATAAATATGACATATAATGTGTATAAAACATGTGAGTATCATCATAAAAGTAGCATGTAACATAAGAAATTATAGATACGTTTGGGACGTATCAACCATAAGCAGCACTCATATTACGAAATTTATCAGTATCCATAAAGACTTCAATGCATTTATAATCATAGTTTATACCTGACTCTCTATCTTTGTCGTTCTCCCATCCTTCAGTATTCTCCTGGATCCGATCAAGAAGGTCCCTTTTAAACTCTTCTTTGTTGCGTGTAAATGATCCAGAACAAGAAGTATCCAACAAAGTCTTATCTTGAAAAGACAGTCTTGCATAGAAATTATCAATAATAGTATTAGCAGGAAGCTCATGAATGGGGCATTTGAGCATTAAAGACTTCAATCTCCCCCATGCTTGGGCAATACTTTCTCCATCATGAGGCCAGAAATTATATATGTGGTTGCGATCTTTGTGAATTTCACTTGGAGGATAGAATTTAGAGTAAAATAGAGGCACAATGTCCTCCCAATCAAGAGAATCCCTATTCTTCAGCAATTTATACCAATGCGCTGCTTTACCAGACAGCGATATAGATAATAGTTTCTTTCTAACTTCATCCATAGCAATACCTGCACATTTGAATAACCCGCATAATTCATGTAAAAAGAGTAAATGATCACCAGGATGGACAGTTCCATCCCCTTCATAGCGGTTATCCACAACACGTTCAATAATTTTCATAGGTATTTTGTATGGAACCTCTTTCTCACCTGGCGCCTCATCCAATACCTTTGCAGTAGTAGTAGATTTTCCAATGAGGAATTCAAGAGAAGACCTCTCCATAATGAATTACAGCAACAGGCAGAAATAAAAACAGCACGTACAGTAAAAGTTTCCCTTACCAATTCCACTTACCAATAGCGCTTCACTCCCCGGCAACGGCGCCAGAAAATAGTCTTGATGACCCACAAGTATAGGGGGTGTATCGTAGTACTTTCGATAAATAAGAGTGTCGAACCCAACGAGGAAAAGAAGGTGTTGACAAGCAGTTTCGATAAAGGATTCACTGTAAATGCTCACAGACAAGTATTCAGGGGGTTTGAATATAGCAGTTGAATAAAGTACAAGTAAGTAAAGTGCGAGAGAAATAATTGCAGCGAGTGGCCCAATCCTTTTTAGCACAAAGGACAAGCCGGTTTGTTTACTTATAATGACCAAACGTTCTTGAGGACACACGGGAATTTAGTCTAGTGCTTTCGCTTCATATAGCTGATTAATCTTCATTGTTTTGATAAGTGTTGTGTGGGTGACCCTATGCTAATGCACCGCCCTTCCTAGGACTAATACATACTTGTGATTATACCCCTTGCAAGCATCCGCAACTACAAGAAAGTAATTAAGATAAATCTAACCATAGCCTTAAACTCTGAGATCCTGTTATCCCTCCTGCATCAATATACCAACGGGGGTTTAGGTTTCTGTCACTCCGGCAACCCCGCAATTAGCAAACGAATACAAGATGTATTCCCCTAGGCCCATAAATGGTGAAGTATCATGTAGTCGACGTTCACATGACACCACTAGAAGAATAACACCACAACTTAAATATCATAACATTGAATACTAACCAACATAATTCACTACTAACATTTAGACTTCACCCATGTCCTCAAGAACTAAACGAACTACTCTCGAGACATCATATGGAACATGATCAGAGGTGATATGATGATGAATAACAATCTGAACATAAACCTTGGTTCAATGGTTTCACTCAATAGCATCAATAACAAGTAGAAATCAATACCGGGAGAGTTTCCCTATCAAACAATCAAGATCCAACCCTAATTGTTACAGCGGTGACGAGGTGCAGCGGTGGAGATGGCGGTGATGATGATGAAGATGATGGTGATGATGATGGAGATGATGTCCAGCTCGATGACGGTGACGATGGCGTCGATTTCCCCCTCCGGGAGGGAATTTCCCCGGCAGATTTCAGCCTGCCGGAGAGCTCTTTTCTCTCTGGTGTTTTCCGCCCCGGAGAGGCGGTTGTGACTCTTCGCGACTATCCTTCGGGGCTTAGGTTTTCGGGACGAAGAAGTACGCGAAGGAGAGGAGGCCAGAGGGGGCTGTGGGCCCCCTCCCCACATGGTGGCGCGGCCAGGGCAGGGCCCGCGCCGGCCTATGAGGGGGGCCCATGGCGGCCCTCCTCGGCTCCCCCTTTTGGCTACCTCCGTCTTCTTGTAAAGTAGGATTTTTCAGTATAATTCCAGTCAATTGTTGATCTTCCGAAATATTGCATTCTGACGGTGCTTTTTCCAGCAGAATCCTGACTCCGGTGCGCGATTCTCCAATAATCAAGAAACATGCAAAATAGATGAAATAACATAAGTATCATCCCTAAATATGAAATATATCAATGAATAACAGTAAATTATGATATAAAATAGTGATGCAAAATGGACGTATCACATGTATGAGCCAATGCTTTAACTGTGTACCTTAGCGGAAACTCGAAATTTTCCAACATTAAGGATTTTTAATTTCGCATCCAGCCCCCAGAATTTCGAATTTCCGACTAATTCTTACCTGCTACTCAGAACACGCGGAAGCTACATGAAGATCTGCGCACCTGATGACCCACAAGTATAGGGGGTGTATCGTAGTATCTTCGATAAGTAAGAATGTCGATCCCAACGAGGAGCAGAAGGTGTTGACAAGCAGTTTCGATGAAGGTTTCACCGTAAATGCTCACAGTACAAATATCTCGGGGTTTTGATGTAC
>NW_025901329.1:0-16728 GCF_022539505.1 Lolium rigidum
TGCCTATGTCACCTGGCCGCGCCGGCCTAGGGTGAGGCCACCCTGTCGACCCCCCTGCGCCGCCTCTTCGCCTATAAAATCCCTTTCAACCTAAAAACGCAGTACCAATTGACGAAACTCCAGAAAGACTCCAGGGGCGCCGCCGCCATCGCGAAACTCCAATTCGGGGGACAGAAGTCTCTGTCCCGGCACCCTGCCGGGACGGGGAAGTGCCCCCGGAAGCCATCTCCATCGACGCCATCGCCTCCATCATGCTCCGTGAGTAGTTCCCCCATGGACTACGGGTTCTAGCAGTAGCTATGTCGGTATACTCTCCCCCATGTACTTCAATACAATGGTCTCATGAGCTGCCTTACATGATTGAGATTCATCTGATGTAATCGGTGTTGTGTTTGTTGGGATCCGATGGATGATACATTATGATTAGTCTATCTATAAAGTTTGTGAAGTTATTGTTGCTGCAATCTTGTTATTCTTAATGCTTGTCACTAGGGCCCGAGTGGCATGATCTTAGATTTGAGCTCTATACTTATTGCTTAGATTGTATCTACAAGTTGTATGCACATGTCACTGTCCGGAACCAATGGCCCCGAAGTGACAGAAATTGGGACAACCGGAGGGGATGGTAGTGATGTGAGGATCACATGTTTTCACGGTGTGTTAATGCTTTGCTCCGGTACTCTATTAAAAGGAGTACCTTAATATCCAGTAGTTTCCCTTGAGGCCCGGCTGCCACCGGCTGGTAGGACAAAAGATGTTGTGCAAGTTTCTCATTGCGAGCACGTACGACTATAATTGGAAAACATGCCTACATGATTAATAATCTTGATGTTCTGTCTTAATGCTTTGATTCCTATCAATTGCCCAACTGTAATTTGTTCACCCAACACTTGTTACTTGTTATTGGAGAGTTACCACTAGTGTAGATCGCTGGGAACCCCGGTCCATCTCTCATCATAATATACTTGTTCTACATGTCATTGGAAGTAGTATCAACTATCTTCTGGTGCCATCGCTCTCATATTGCTATTACTGCTGCTGTGTTACTGTTACAATTGCTCTCATATTACTGCTACTTTCACATCACCCCTGTTGCTAGTGCTTTTCCAGGTGCAGCTGAATTGACAACTCAGTTGTTAAGGCTTATAAGTATTCTTTACCTCCCCTTGTGTCGAATCAATAAATTTGGGTTATACTACCCTCGAAGACTATCGCGATCCCCTATACTTGTGGGTCATCAAACATACTTCTTAAATAATAAGAAGTATATCAATTAGGGTTGAGGTTGTCTTGTATTAGCCATTGGATCTCTAAGTAGAGAATGGTCGGTTCCTAAATAGGATGGTTCATAAGTATCTCACACTAGTAGGGTTTGGTGGAGTATGGTATGTAATGCAAGATATTAGGTATGATTGGTATTAGTATTCATCACAATGGTGTGATGTTAAGCATGGATAATTAAGGATGGTTGTTTGGTAATAGGATCTAGGGTTTACACTTGGTTGACCCTACTGATTATTTAGGTCTGATGAGGATGAACACATGGGATACCCATATATTAGTGATAGGTCTTGTACATTTTATGTGGCCAGGACAAGTATTCAGTTGCTACTATGGTGTTATGCATGAAAATAGAACACTATGGTCACATGTGAGGATCTAGGGTTTTGGTTTTAGAAGTAAATTAGGTTTCAAATGAATTATTGGACCTAGGGTTTCTAATTGGATTAGGGTTTTAGGATTTCACATGAAATGATGAATTCCTGTTTTTCTACCATATGGAACTAGGTTTTTCTAGTTACCCTATAATTCTTGGATTAATAACTTCAATAAGGAAATTGAAGTTATTAATAACTTAGAAATAAAATAATGTTGGATTTGGCATTTTATTATTTTTAATGAATTAATAATTAGGGTAATTACTAATCAGGGTTTTAAATCCTTCTAATAAGGATTTAATAAAATAATAAAGAAAAATTAGTTTTAAAGTTTTCTTTATTTATTTACTGGTTTCTATTTAATTTTTAAAGTTTTCCTTATTTATTGAATTTTAATCGAATTTAGAATTAATAAATAAGGCTTAATTAACAAGTATTAAATAATTGAATTTTTATTAAAAATAAAAATTTCATTTTATATTTTTATTTGATAGAGGTTACTTTTATAAGAATTTTGATATCTTATATTTATTTTTCTGAGCTTTTATGAATTTTCTATAATTATTTGAGCTTGCATTAATTGTTGGATTTAAATTAAAATGAGAAAAAACTAAACCTACTCAGCTAGTTTACCCACGCGATCCACCGACTGGTGGGGCTAGTTCCACGTCAGGTGCCACCGTGGCGATGAGGTGGCAAGAGAAGCTGCCGGCCGGCGGCCAGTTGCCGACGACGGCGGCGTTCCCGGGTTCCCGCGGGGCGTGTGTGTACTTGTTCGAAAGAGGACGCCGAGGCGAAGCTAGTGGTGGCGGCGCCACCCGCTAATGGTCGCCGGAGCGGCGGCGGCGGTGATGCCCGGCGGCGGCGCTCGCATGCATTCGGTGCTACGGCGATGCAGAGGTTTAGGGAGAGGGCTAAGAGGCGCTGGGGATTCAGTGGCTCGCCAGGAGCATGATGAGCTTGGTGGCGAGGCGAGAGGAGGCCGGCATCGCCGGAATTGCGAGCTCCGGCCGACGGAGATGAGGAGGTCGTTGACGGCGCTCCGGGAGGCTACGGCCCGATTCCTCTTGCCCGGTGGGCGTGTTGAGCATGGGGATGACGATGGTCACTACGGCGAGGCCTGGGAATGCTCCGAACGGCGGTGATGATCGGAGGCCGGTTCGGTTAGGGTTTCGGGTTTGGAGCGATGAAGCAGAGAGAGGGGAAATTTAGATGCTAGGTTTCCTTTGTAGGCTTTATACGGCCTCTCTCGTTCGTCGGTGGTCGCGGAGTCAGCAACGGCGGCCAGGACGTGGCGTTGGCCATCGCGGTGGCGGCCTCCTGTGAAGCGAGCGAAGCGGAGACGAAGACGAAGACGTTGTCTTCGGTCTTATCGTTGCGAAGGGGTAAGTGGGCCGTATGAGCTGCGACGTGGAGCTAGGCCTTGGGCTGCTTCTGGGCTTCCCCAGTTGGGCTGCTGCGGCAGGTAAGTTGGGCCAGAGTGCTGGGCTGCCTCGTGGACTACTGGCCAGGTAAGTCCACTACTCTCCTCTCTTTTCTTATTTCTGTTTTTTTTCTCCTATTGTATATTTTCCATTTTAACTCATATTTGAATTCATTCCTACTTTGCAGATGTTTCTTTATATTTCAATTCAGACTTAACAACAAAAAATCACTGCATTGTTTTGTTGTTCTGAACATTTATTAAATATGTGAGCTTTATTGAGATTTCAATTATTCATGATTTTATATACTCTTTTAATTTCTTCTCCTTGTGGAATCAAATTTGTTTTGAATTAATTGAGTTGATAATTTATACTACAAGTGTATTGGAAAGAATCATTAGGACTTGTCCTCTTATTTGATAATTGGATTACTTGCATAATATTTTATGTGAGTATCTTTTTGTTAATGTCTTGTAAGCATTATTATAATCCTTGTTCAAAGTTAGCACTAGTGTTATATTTTAATAGCACGTTGAAATACCTAAGGTAGATACTACTCTTATTATGGGTTGGTCTTAATTAAGTGGTTGATCACCACCATGGTTCTAATCAAATGGTGTAGCACTAGATTATTCTTAAGTTCCATAATGAAGCATGAGCTTTAATTAGTGAACAATTCTAGGGTTCTCATCATATTCACCTAATGGCAATTCGTTTAATTCTCAATTATGGTCTAGGTTTATATTGTGATCACCATAGTGATGCATAAACTAGAGTTGAGATAAAATTCTAATATATAGAATTGGGATGACATCATATTGCATTTGCTAGGGTTTAATCTCCCCTAACCATGATAAAGTGGTTACTTGCTTAATATTTCATGTGCTTCTCTAATTACTAAGGATTTGGGAATTGGTTTTATCTTCTACCAATTAACTTCTATTATTATTCTCAATTAATCATTAAAGTAACTACAGTGGTTATAGTTCTTTTTATAGTTAACTTTGGTCATATGGATGGATGGTTTCTCACCATATAAAGTATAGAGTTTGACACTAAGAGTTTCTATTGTTCTTTATTTGAGGAATAAGTGGAATATAGATGTGGTAGGATCCTTCTTATGATCACCAAGTGAATCACAAGTTAAGGTTAGGATATAAGTCTAGGTTTGCTTATTAGTTACCTCCCTATAATTTCATGTGGTGAATGATATCTACTTATCTTATTAAGGTTTAACTTATCCTCATATATCTCAAGAGCATGATCATGGATTAAGCATGATCAACTTGGTCTTAATAACTCTACCTCAAATTCTTAGGGTTTATGATCATTACTCAATTTATAATGATCAAGGTCTGGCTTCCTAAGGTATCTCTCCTTAAATGAGGTTCTCACTTCCTTGATCAAGCACTGTCTTGATCAGCTAGGGTATAGTACTTATATTTCACTTTCTAGGCTGGGCTTACTATGGTTGCCTCTAAAGTTTATATCCCAGGAGAATGTCTGAGATATTATGTTAGGGTTCTACTTAATCAATGATGATATAATCATCTAGTATATGGATAGTTCTCTCCCTCATATTCAATTGTTGCCTCAACTACTTAAGTGTAACACCATAGCTTGGGCTCTCTATAAAGGAATGGTTTATTCTAGGGTTTATGGTGTACTCCTAATATTTATTTAGGTAGCTAAGCTAAGGATTCAATTGTCTAACTTAGTTGGATTAGTCCTATCCTTATTTCACTAATTTATGGATATAGTCTCATTCCATTTGGTATTTGCTTATCTCACCACTTTAAGATGAAATGGTTAATCTCTTAATACTTTAGTTCAAAGGTTGTCCTTTATTCTTAAATAGGTAAAGCTTGGATTGGTATGAATGGTCTCTCTCATTTGGGAAGGTCTTTAATACTAACCTGAGGTTAGGCTCTATAGAGATTGATGTGATCATCAATGTCTATGTCAAATATAAATGGTTTATCTCTCTAGGAATTGTCTTGGATAATATCCTAGGGTTTCTCTTAGAGATGATGATTTGAATACTTGGATGTATATCCAAGGTTTAGCTCAAGGTTTGTTATTGCTTCTCTAATAATTATAATAGAACTCTCACCTCTCTAGGTTTGATGCTTAATAATTTGGAATAGAGAAGAATATATATTTCTAGAGTTGATCTCCATGTCATGTTTGTAAGAATGAAGTAAAATGAATACCATGAGGTTCATGGTAAGGTCAGGGATTAATTTAAGGCATGGAAAAGATTAGTCAAGAATGGTTTCTCCATTTTATTGTTACTTGGTTTGTAATTGAGCAGATGTTCTTATGTTATGGCAATGATTACCATATTATGATCTGTTATAAGATCAAGTAGTTGATCATTGTGTAAAGTGTTGTTGTGTTGATTATTAGTTCCATTTGATCTAATCCCTTAGATCAAATCATCTCTTCCCAAAACAAGGTTTTAACAAAGTCACATTGAGGTTTATAGCGCTTGACTTGATGAGCTACCTCAATTCCACCATGGTCAAGTGAAACTTCAGTTACTGTGACTGTTTTACTTTAAAGCGCGAAAATTCCCCGGATTTTCTATGCATGAATGCAATGCACACATCTGTTTTCTCTATTTTTGTAACCCCATTACCTGGGATATTACATCGATCGACGCGGTTGCCGCTGCGACGGTTCCCCTTCCCGGAAACTACGTCTTCGCTAGGTAGACGACGGTTGAAGGTCCGTTCGTGAGTGTCTTACGCGTCGGACCCACGTTCCTCGCCTCGCATTTCGTTGTGTCCGGTGTGCCCGGAGCATCCCCTGTGGAGCGGGGACGGGCTCGGGGCGTCGGACACCGTATTGGGCCGCACCAGACGGAAAGAGCCTTTAGGGCGCGCGGCTGGGAACGAATTTTTTTCCGGCGCACCCCAAATACCTTTGGGGGCTGCTTTGGGGGACGTGGCTAGAGATTCTCTAAATATACGTGGTATTGATTGTCAAGAAAAAATATCAACTAGTTTTCTTGTACCTCTAGAAAAGACAGTTTTATCATCACAAATATCAAGGCTCATGTGAATAAAAAATGAACGGAGCCGTGTCAGAGTTGTCTTTCTCTTCCACGAAGAATAGCCGCCGCCTCTTTAAAACCTAGCCATTCCTCCATCTCTGCCTCCTCTCCCCCTTCTCTAGCCAGCCTCGTCGGTGTCGGGAGGGGTGGAGAACCATATCTATGCGTGGAGTTCTTTTTAAAGTAGTCTTTTAATATAGTATGTTAGGGTTTTGGTTGCATCTTCTTTTTCGCCTCGGCATCAATGGAGATTGCAATGTTTACAATGAATTTTATTCGGTCCTTCGTGTCAATAGTGCTGGTCGAAGATTCAATTTCTCTAGGTATGGTCTTTTAGATCTTGCTTCCATGTTTTCTCATGGTTGCGACAAGGAGCAATTTAATCGCAATATTTACCCCCGATGCTACGATGTTACGGTGACCTAAAATAGCACTGCATGTTGTAGTACGCAAGCCGGTGAAATAAACCAATGAAACAATGTTCCACTAACATTACATCCCTCAGATTAGTACAATAAAAACATTGCAAGTCCAAGGCATGTATGTAGAATTACAAATCTGACCCTTTAAAAAGATCTCCATCGACTCCTAATTACAATGAGGTACAACTGACATAGGTATGGTTACTAGGCATGCCGAATAAGTACCCTAGGTCTACGGGGAAGCATGAAACCCATGGACTCAAAGCTTTGGAGGCCTAGAAGGTTGAAGGCCTTCGGGTTAGAAACGTAGAGTTGTAATAGGAAACTTGTATCAGTATAGGAAAAGCCCAATGCGGCTCGACAGTTTGTAACTTGTACGACACGGAAAAGCCTCGGCTTCACCTCCTATATAAAGGGGAAGCCGAGGGACGAAGAAGGGATCAAATTCATTGTAACCTAGCCACCATAATATTGAGTTTAGCACCTTTGTTCGGCCGAACTTTCAAGATCTACTTGCCCTCTACTTCTTACGAAACCCTAAGTCTACAACATGTAGGCATTGATAAGTTAATCCCTTGTCAATTGGCACCGTCTGTGGGAATTAGAGGTCACAAGGTCCTGATCTTGATGGCATCGTCAACATCATCGACAACAAGCAACGCAATGGAAGGAGGTAAACAAGTCCAATATGATCTCGTCGATTTTGTTTCTCACGATCCTGCCCGCTTGCATGCATATGCCGATCTGGAAGATTCGATGGAGATGACTTTCGGGAGCTTCCGCTTTCTCGTCGGGAAAGAAAGATCGCATTGTTTTTGGCACCAATTTTTTTGGGACCGTTGGCGGTCGAACCCGATTGCTCGGGATCGTTAACATCGTCCCTTGAGTCAGGTGACGAAGAAGTTCGCCGCCACGCTTCACCAAGCCCGTCGACAGCAGAGCACTCGTCGATCTGTTCGATGACATGAATTTCGGGTCGTTCACGAAAATCGATCTATCTCAAGACAGCGACTCGGAAAGCTTCACCAACTTCGACTTCACCAACACCAACAACTATGCTGCTAGTAGGAGGGTCTTCGTTGATCGATACGACGGTGTCACCTATCCTGAATCAAATGAAAACACAACTGCAACATATCACCAGATCTGTGTAATCCCGGGGTCAGGCCGTGAAGCTGATGAAGAGTCTGAGGCTTTCGACGATTTGGGTAACCCTTACGTCGATCCTGCAGATCTCACGTTCGGAACAGGAAACTAATATATCGGGTTTGAGCCACGAGAAAAAGTACAATTGCCGCTGGAAGCATGGGACAGAGTTACAAGAGCCATGGACGGCACATAACAGATTACAACACAAGTTTCAGCAGCAACGTTGTCGGGGGGAAGACCCCGGGTAGGGCAAAGGACTGAGAATAGCTGGCTCAAGGCCGGCTGGCCCGCGGCAAACGCCGGCTGAGGAGCAGCCGACTGGAGCCGTGGCCGGCTGCCTTGGGAGCCGGCTGGTTCAAAGTCCACGCTGGTCTGGCCATAGCCGTCTGCGCTGTGGCTGGGCCGGCTTCAACTTGCCATATCCGGCTTGGTTTGTGTCTCCCTGACAGGCTCGAAGCTGGTGAGCCTTGCAGGAGAAGGAACTGGAAAGGTGATCCGGCTTCCAAAGTCCTCGATGAGCTCACTCTCCGTAAAGTACGGGGCACTATAGAGCAACAGTGCCTCCGCCGGATAGGCCATCATGGCTCACGCCGCGCCGTACGGGTACAGGTCAATGATGGCGACAGGGACATCTCCTCGCCATACCGCTGACTTCGGCTGGCGACAAGACAAGGCTTCCACGTCCAATGGCTCCTGACAGCGGCGCCTCGGGAAGGAGCGGGAAGCCGAAGCCAGCCAGCCGGCCAGTAGGTCATAGGGACTTCTTTGTATAATGCCAGCGTCTATATAAGCTGTGCTACCCCTCTCGTGCGGGGGGGACGATCGATCCTTTCATTCATTCTAGTCTTAGCGCTGCCCTGAGAGAGAGACTTTCGTACTGGGGAGCGCCACGGGAGAGGTTATGGGAGATGGGTTTCGCCGAATCATAGGTGAGTTGAGACCATTTATACTTGGTGCCTATCGGTTAGCTGAAACTTGGGCTCCTTTGATTTAAAGGATAGGAAAAACATAGGAATAGGAAAGATATAGGATTGGAATGGCATGTCTACTTGAAACCTATAGGAAGATGAAGTTTGTTTGATTGTAGCAAAGGAAATTTTCCATGAGGTATGAGCTAATGTTTTTTTCCTATAGGAATTACACTACAAGATTCCTATAGGAATTTTTCCTATAGGATATGTTCCTATGAATCAAACAACATGTATAGAAATTTTTCCCATAGAAACCAAATCCTACACAATTCCTATGCAAATCCTTTGAATCAAAGGAGCCCTTAAGCTGTTGGGCATCCAGATTTCAGCGTTGTCTTGTTCCCATCAGTTTGTAACTAAGTACAACTGCATGTTACATTGATGGGCGTCAGTTATTGTTTTCGTACTTCCATCAGGGCAAAGAAGATGGACCGGCCTTCAATTGTATCTACAGAAACTCAGAAAGTATAGGCCTCCCGGCTCCCTGTACATCTTTGCTTCGTGATTTTGCCCCCAGGTGCACTTTTTTTGTGTTCAGTGTTGGAAGGTATATACAGTTGAAACAGTATTGGGCCTTCCAAATACCTTTGGGGCGTTCTGGAGTTGCTTTTCAAACCGAATTAAGTTGACGAGATGAAATGGAATCCTTCTGCACTATTCCACAAGTTCAATTTTACTCAAATTCCATACAGTGAAGGTTGTTGCTTTAGCTAAGCGTAATATGTGCACAGCCTTTTTCTTTCTTTCTTTCAGCGCATTTTTTAGCTGAGGTGAAATTCGCAAGTTCTCTGCAATCCACGGGGCTTCACGTAGCTGTCAGCCATCAGATGATGCACCAGGTTTCACAAGAAAGGGCGATCACATGATGCACATGGCTGTCAAATTCTGGAATTTTCCCATAGTAAGAGCAATATGGACTATGCATATGCTAATTCAGTGGCTATTCTCCACCGTACTTGATGATGCACCTTACTATGTGATGACCATAAGCATCTCTTCACAATTTATGGAGAACGCAATTCAGTTTCACCTTCATTCTATCGACGGTCAATGGAAAGAAGCAGAAATGAATAATCACGCTGCGAGTTTGCAGAACACAATGACTGTAGACTGTAGTTGAAGGGAACAAACATGAGTTATGACTAGCTGATTCAAACTGTGAAGCATGGGTTTCTCACCCAGGAGGCCAGGACGACGACGGAGCCAACGTAGTGGCTAATTCCTGTGCGCACTAGTATTTTAGTTAGCTAGATATAGCTACGAAAGCATCGATAACGAAGGTCGATCTGGTTCTGGACACGGTGAAACAGCAACGGGGTGGCCACCAGGTCCGGCAAGCGAATGGCTGCGTAGTGCTGAACTGAAACCCCTACCCCTTAATTTGCGGCAGCGTTCACCGCCGGCAAATAACCTGCTTCTGTTTCGCATCCCAGCAGAGCCACAGATTAGATTGTGCTCAGCAATGAAATGACAGACTGGACAGTCATGAACATAGACGTGGAAACAAGAACGCACCTGATGCTGCTGCAATTCCAGCTGCAACTGTGCTCAGCAGTGCCAACACGAAGAATGCCATGGCCAGAGGTTTGTCTGCAGCCATGGAAGACGTACGCGCTTAATTACATGCAGCACTGCTTCAACTTGCAACTTGCCATGCTTGGAGACTGGCAAGAGATCGCTTTTTGCATGGAGGAGGAGAGCCAAGAACTGGCAATGATTTTGATCTTGCAAGACAGAGTGAGGAAGGGGAGGAACTACTCACTTGGCTTCGTCTTGGAGGTCACGAGCTGCAGCGGGACCGACGTCTTGACTCGCAGGAAGCAGTTGTACCCAAGGACGTCGGCCACGCGCTCGTGCGCGCCGTCGAGACCCCAGGAGCACGGCGGCACCCGTCGCGCCGCGTCGCCCAGGCACCGCGCGCACCCCGCCGCGCGGTCCCGCGCGCACTGCGCCAGCACGCGCACCGTGGTGGTGCCCCTGGCGACCTCCGGGTACACGCGCACCGTGGTCTTCTTCTTCCTGGTGGCGTTCCTCACCAGGGCGGCCGCGTCCGTGTCCACCTGCGCCCCCACCAGCTTCGCCTTCACGTCCAGGGACTGCGCGAGCGCGACGAGCATCGGCGGGTCGAAGCAGTTGGGTCCTTCCCCGGGGTCTTGGCCGGCGAGGACCACGTCGCGGAAGGCGTCCTCGCGCGCGGAGGAGCTGTTGGCGTCGGCGTAAGCCAGGAAGCAGCCGTCGCCTATCCAGACGCCGCCGCGGCGGCTCGCGCCGAGGAAACAGCCGGTCAGGTTCTCGGCGGCCGCCGCGAGACACGCGACGCATTCTTTCTCCTGGGTGGCGCCGAGGCAGAGACCGCGGACCGAGGCGCCGCCGGACTGAAGGGAAGCGAATCCAAGCGGCGTGGTGGCGACGGCGGCGGGCAGGGCGGCGAGCAGCGGGAGGAGGTCTTGGAGGAATGGGCTTCTGTTTGTGGCCGATGACAGCAGCGGCGGCGGGGCGCAGTCCACCCGAGTGTAGGTGGTGGTGACACCAAGCCCGACGAATTCGACGGGACCGCTCATCGTCTCGACGGAGATGAAGGCGCCTAAGGCGAACCAGGCGACGCCGGCGAAGAACACCCAGACCCAGGCCGCCGCCATGGACACGTGACTATGGAGGAGGAGGACGACGACAGTGGACTTGGAGCTCAGTGAGGAGCGTCGGCACAAATGCAGATATTAGAGCATGTCTAACGCGGAACTGGCTCCTCTAACGTTGAGGAGCCAAGTCAGTGAAAAGAACGTTGTAAAGTCAGGGTACTGTAGCCTAGTTACCATATTTATGTGTTGTAATCAATTACTGTAGACAATTACTGTAGACACAAAAAGTTTGGACTAAATTTTATTACATCATAATTTTGTCCATATGTAGTTACTCTAAATCCATAACATAAATTTGCATTATGTAGAATAATTTAAATCATTTTTGCCTTAATCATACAATTTGGAAGAAGCAAAGTCAGGGTATTGTAGCTTACCTGACTTTGCTCCTCAAAGTTAGAGGATCCCGTCCCGTCTAACGCCCCTTAAAAGGGGCAACCCCATATAATAACCGTCGGAATACGAGTTTCGCTTCTACCCTGCCGTTTAGCACGCCCCGTAAAAATGGCCCCCGCTCCGATTTTTGCTGTTTTTTATTACGGAGCGGGTCTTCGCCCCCTACTTGTGCGGGGTGGGAGCGGGGATAGAGGGCCAAACCGGTATCGTCCATTCCACTGCGCGCGAAGGGTTTCGCTGAAGCGAACTGCCGCCGCCGCTGCCCGATCTCCTCCGCCCCGCCCTTCCCGGTCGGATCTCGCTGCCATGGATCATCCGCAAGGGCCGCCTACCATCGGCGGTGCACCTCCTTCGGCCGCGGTGGTTGATGTCCCCGTCGGAGGTCCGCCGAACGCCGGCGTCGTGTTGGCCATGATCTCCGCCACCATCCCGTCGAAGAGGAAGAGGATTCCGAAGCAATTCTTTGAAGCACCTGCGACGGCCGCAGCTTCGCTGACCGAAGCCCCGCCGGCTGCCAAGAAGGGGGGCAGGATGAAGACCAAGGCGTCCGGGCCGAGGGGCGCCGCGCCGGCCAAGGTGCGGACAAAGGCAATCAGCCGCATCGGCCTCGCGCCTCCACCGCCCTCCAAAGCCACGACCCCTCCTCCCTCCGTTCCGTCCGATGCGTCGCCCGCGCCGCCGCCACCCACCATGGACGTAGACAAGGTGGTCGATGTTGAGTCCACAACATCCTACATGGACATGCTCAACGAATCCGCGGTGAATTTGGACACCGGCATCGATGCATTCGATGGGGAGTGCAACGTCGAAGAGATTGATGAAGAGGAGGAGGATGAGGGCGACGAGGAGGAGGTGGTTGAGGTTGATCCGACTGCCGCCGGTTCTTCATCGACGCCGAAGCCACGCACGACGAACTACAGCGAGATCGAAGACGCCATCTTGGTCCGTGCTTGGAGCAAGGTGGGGATGGATGCGTGCACTGGAGTGGACCAAGGCGGCAAGCGATGTTGGCAGCGCATTGAGGATCTGTACCACCAGCTGAAGCCTCGCACCAGGAGCATGGTCGACAGATTCTACCGCTCCCTTGAAGGCCGATGGAACATCATCAAACCAGCTTGTTCTCGTTGGAGTGCTGTCATAGATCAAGTGGCCGACAACCCCCCTAGTGGATGTGTGTCGGAGGACTATGTAAGTTTTCCTTGTTTGTTGCTATCCATATTATGTGTTGATGATGTGAAAACATCACATACTATTGTTGTGCAGCCCAAGTATGCTCAAGCACGGTACAAGGACATGGCCGGCTCCAAGAACAAGGAATTTCAATTTCATCATTGCTTTTCCATTCTTCAACATCTTCCTAAGTGGAAGTTGAGGGACAACGAGCCAAAGTGCAAGAAGGAGGCACTGCTCACCATGGATGATGAAGCGGAGGAAATGAGTGGGAGAAACGCCGGCAAGCCCGAGGGCAACAAGAAAGCCAAGGAGAGGGTCAAGGTAGAAGGCGAAACAGCTAGCTTCCGGGAGAAGTTGGATCAACTCATTAAGTCCAAAGAGGCATTGACGATGAAGACATTGGAGACCAAGCTCCTCATCACCGAGAAGAAGAAGGAGGTGAAGCTTGCCAAGGTGGAAGCAAGGCGGGAAGATGCCAAGTTGAAGGCCGAGCTTGACTGAGGATGATCGCACTCAAAGAAGCCAAGGCCATGAAGGAGCTCTTGGCCGAGGAGAGGGATATCATGATGATGCGCACCGACGGCATGGACGAGGATCAGCTGGCGTGGTGGAAGGAGACCAAGGCGGACATCATGGCGAGGAAAAAGGCTGCGCGTGAAGCTCGTGCTCCAAGTGCTCAAGGTGAGTCTCCGGCGAGTGGTGGCGCCGCTGGCGATGGACTCGTTGATGGTTGATCACATTTGGGAACTTCCGTGGCTTGAACATTGGCTATGATGATCGCGTTGTGATGTTTAAAACTATGAATTATGCATCACATATTTTGGATGTGCTATGTTTGATCTGAAATTGTTGTCTAAAACCCTGTTTTGAGGGGTCGAAAACTCAGACGAGCTACCAGAACCCGTATCCCCACCCCGTAAAACAGAATATTCTGTTAAACGGGGTGGGGGTACGGATTCTGCTAGCTCGTCCGAGTTTTCGGCCGGTGGAAGCTGAATATAGGGCCCTCTACTCGCGTTTTAAGGGGCTAAAAAATACGGGACCTGTTAGACATGCTCTTAGAGTATCTCCAGTCGCGTCCCCCAAAGCGTCCCCCAAAGTAATTTGGAGCGCGGCGGACCAAAAAACGGCTCCAGCCGCGTCCCCCAAAGCCCATTTTTGTCCGGCGCGCCCCGATACGGTGTCTGGCGCCCCGAGCCCATCCCCGCCCCACGGGGGATGCACCGGGGACGCCGGACACACCGAAAAGCGAGGCGGAGAGTGGCGGGGCCAACCCGTCAGCGGCACAATAAATTTTAACCTAACCGTCGCCTACCTCGCGACGGAAGTTATTGGCGCGCAGCGACGGTGCAGTTCCCGCAGCAACGGTGCAGTTCCCACAGAGGCGCAGCGACGCGTCTCGGCGTGCCTAGCTCTGCGTGCCGGCGTTAATGAGCGCCACCACTCCCCCGCCTCCCTCTGGCCTATAAAAAGGGCCGCCTCTCGTCGTACTTCTCACACACAAACCCTAGCGCCTCTCTCCCCAACCCTAGCTGCCACCATCTCAACAAGAGACGACGCCATGTCTGGTAGAGGCGGAGGCCGAGCTCGTGGCCGTGGTCGTGGCCGTGGTCGTGGTCGTGGCCGCGGCAGAGCGTCACGCTCGCCGTCGCCTGCCACGCCGTCGTCTTCACCGTCGGAGATGGACGTGGAGCCGGGCGTGCTGTTCGAGTTCATCCTCGTCCTCAAGGGCGACCCACGCGACATCCAGAGGCTGCCGGACTCCTTCGCCGAGTACGTCGCCGGCGACGACCGCCCGCGCACGATGCATCTGCGGGAGGTTGCGTGCGGCTACTACCGGTGGATCATCGACGTGATCTACGACGCGCGCGATAAGATGTACCTCAACATCGGCTGGGAGAAGTTCGCGCGCCACCACAGCCTCAAAGCCGGCTTCATCCTCCTGCTCTCCTACTTCGGCGACAGGGACATGAGCGTCAAGGTCTTCGACGAGACGCGCTACCGCCGGGACTACCACGGTGACAGCACCGACGAGGAGGACGACTGATGATGAAGAGTGTTGTTTGTTCGCAGCGAATACGTGCACGGAAGTTTCTGGATGTTCGCCTCATCGGTAGAACCAACAAGGGCACCATCCTCCCGCTGGATTTTCCAGTTTGGGTGACTGGGTGTGCTCTCGAGTGTTCTTTCTTAGCAGCGAACACAAGAAACCTTCGATACACGGCCTAGTTAGGTTTAGTTTTTTTGCAAAATTTTATATTTGTGTCCACCATGGTTCAAACTATGTATTAGTTTGTGGAAAACCATGTTCCAAACTGTGTCTTCCTGTAAACCACGTTCCCAATTATGTATTAGTTTGTGGAAATTAAAATAAAAATACCAAAAAAAAGTATTTTTAATGTTTAGGGACGGCGTTTGGGGGACGCGGCTGGGGAGCGCCGTCCCCCAAACAAGGCACGAATAAAACACGTCTCCCAAACGCTCAATCCGGCGCTCTTTTGGAAACGGTTTGGAGAAACCGACCGGAGATGCTCTTACATTACTCAACGGATGTCAATCCGGCGCTTTTTAAGGGATGGTTTGGAGAACCCGACTGAAGATGCTCTTACATTACTCAGCGGATGAAGCTAGATCGACGAGCTCCGTGCTACAAGACTGCAACCCACCGGCACGTCTCGTGAGCGAGCGAGACCTAAAATAGTGTCTGGCAAAACCATTCGTACAGGCTGTGACTGATGCCCAATTTGGGCACTAGATGGAAAGGTGCTCTCATCCACGCAACCTCCTTTCGCCATAATTTTGTTTCCGTTCGTAACGCAGTGGACTCTTCGTGCACATGCACCGTGCCAGCCGCAGTCACTGCTAGCATTTATACGTTACATAAACCTCCTTTTTTTTTGTTGAGAGAACGTTATAAACCTCCTGACACACATCTGGCGCCACATTTTTCTGGTCATCGCCAACAAATTGGTAACAGCTTTGGCCACAATTTAAACATACTCTTCTGTTTTGATGGAAACTGATGGTCATCAAAGTCTAACGTTCAAACACCACTACTACATATCTGAGATAACTTGTACAAAAGTATTTTCACATTTACTAGATTATTAAATTAGCGGCATTCTAACATGTGGATGATTTCGCCATAGATGTTGATGAAACTACTAACATAACTAAAATGCAATAAGCACTCGAAGAAGGAAAGAATATATGTATATTTGCAGTCTATTCTCTCTATATTGAAGAGACCAGCAGTATTACAACCTCTATCTTGTTTCAAACGTCGCCTATCTGCTACTATGCCTGAAACCTGACCATATCCATAAATCTAACTTACCATCCCAGTCCACCAAAAAAATCAAAAGGCACATCTGGGACTTCCAGGTCGTGTTTCAAAGCTGAATCCCCACTATAGCCACACAAGTCCTCATGTTGGTCGGTTAGGATCCATGCATGACTCCATCCTAAAATTAACCAATTCATTCCTAGGTACATCAATCTTCAAAAGTTATGGTTCATTTATGTCAGTCAGGATGCAACACCTGAATCCTACCCGCAAGGCTGCAACCACTAGGGGGGGTCTCTTCAAAAATGCCTGTCAACAAATGACTTCGTTACAGCTAATGCTTGACACAACAGAAGCATAGGGCAACTTCTGCTTGAGCTTGCAAATCTTCCAATGCATGGACAATATTTTCCCTGCTCTCGATTGTTTCTTCTCCGTGGTTAAGCATTTTCTTTAATCTGCATCACGTACCACAATTAGTAAAAGTAAGCAGGATACATGGCGCAAACAGTTTTACAGCTCAAGTAACAGCCTATAAGCAGCTAAAGGGCC